>NC_141111.1:531002-598502 GCF_041138505.1 Cibotium barometz | reverse complement strand
AGTGGGATCCCACAAGAACCTACATCAGGAAGGGGGGGATGCTAATCCCATTTTGGATTAACAAGTATGTTCCTCCAATTGAGGACATTAATAAGTGTCATGAAATAGAACTATAAAAGTTGTACATTATGAGATATTGGCCACCCAAGGCCTAGTTAAGTAAGTTTTGGGCGCCCAAGTGTGAATAAGGGCCAAATTTATATAAGGCATTTTCTCATAATGAAAAGACACAATCCCCCTAGAGAGCTCTTCTTTGTGTCTTGAGAGAGATTGAGAGAGAGAGAATTCTAGCATTGTGCCTCTTCTATGCTTGTATGATTCATGCTTGTGTGGGGAGAGAGAGAGAGAGAGAGAGAGAGAGAGAGAGAGAGAGAGAGATTGCCTTATGCGATGGGGTGAGCGACTCTACGGTGACAACGTGGAGGTGGAGCTTGGAGGTTTGAAGCTTAATAAGTGAGCTTGGAGGCCTCAAGGGACTCAAGTTCGAAGCATTGGTAAGTGCCCTATGATGGTTGCGATCTTTTGCTCATCCTTTAGGTGAATGCATTGAGTTCCCTCTTGGAGGTGTGGTAGCCCATATAACAGGAGCACATGTTATTCCTTTCTATGGGCTACCACACCGCAAACAAGGTGGATGTCAATAGCACATCTTTCTAGCTTGCATTTGGACTTGACACAGTCATGCCAATGGAACACTTGGTTCTAAGCCTTTGAAACCCTCTAACAGAGAGGCCCAGTTTCCTTATAGAAACTAAGCAAGTAGAAATCCTTCAAAAGCTACGATACAAGTGCTAGTTTGATGACCAACTCGAGGACAAAATGTGTAAAGGTAGGAGACATGGTACCTATGTACAATGTTAAGAAAACCAAACAAAAACTACAAAGATACCAAGTCATGAATAGATGGTTGAAAAGCTATGGCATTGGAAGCCCTTACACCATAGAAAGTGTGTAGGAACAGACCAAGGTTGTGGGGCTTTGCCCAACCACACTCGGGAGCATAAAACAGCTCAACCGAGAAGCTAATCTTCCATAACCTAGGTCACAATTTCATGACTCTAATCCCTCTCCGAAAGTAAGGCAATAACTAATCGCATGGCTCCATCTGTCATCACCACTTCCAGCAAAGCTTGGCACAAACACATTCTTGAGTTGTTGGAAGTTAATCTTATCCTCCCTCGGGTTTGAGGGTTTGGAACCACTAATGCGCTTTCCCTTCCAGGTTCAGTGAGAAAGCATGAATCATTGTCACATCACTGACAGGCCCGCAAGTTTCGCATGTGGATTTAAAAATTTCTACATGTTGGATAGGATCTCTATCCCCAAAGAATTTTTGGACGAGTTTGGAAATGATATGTGGCTTCATCTGGGAGGGCCGGGACTCTAGAGCAGTGCCTAGTTCTGTGACCATTCCTTGGTCCATCTGTGCCACCATATTTAATAGATCTGTCCCTGTGGACACATTAAGGTTAATGTGGTTGGATCCATCCTCGGTATTTGAGGGATTCCCCCCCCTTCCTAGACCTTGTCCTCTTCCTGTGTTGGATCTTCTATGTATCTCTGCTCCATGGGATGGTCCTGCCATTTTACCTTGGAGTGGCTCATCATTAGTTGCCTCTGTACGCCTTTGTAGAATTAAAAGTTTCGTGTCCTGTAGGAATGTAGGATGATTGATCATTTGCTCAATATCTTTTTTGGTGTACAGATGGTCCTCTACTTCACCCACCACTCTTGCTAGATTATCCTCTTCTTCTAGGGTTATAAACCCTTCCTCAACTCTAGGCTCCTCATTTATGGGTTCCAAGTTTGGAATTTCTCCCTCACTTCTTCCCATGACTAATTCCGGCTCCTTACCCCGTGATTGGAGTAGGTTTAAACTTCCCATCTCCTTTTGTTCAACTCTCGCCCTTCGAGTATTGTGCTCTTGTTTCCTTAAGCTCAACTCTTGTGCTGCCATTCCAACTCGCTCCTTCTAAGATCTAACTCTACTTCCTCTAAGGTGGGGAAGAATACTTGACCTCCTGTCCTGGCTGCATTTCCATGTCCCATCTCATTTGGGAGTGCCGGTGTTTGACAGCCTTGAATTTGACATTTGGATGGGCACTTCTTGTCTTGGACCAAGTCCAGCGCTGGTTGATGGACCCATGTCCGTAGATTGCGCTTCTTCATCACTCATGGACTGTTTTGGAGACCAAAAAATCCCCGAGCGATATCAATGATACCACTAGACCTAGTTGGGGAAGGTGGTTTCTCCTCTTTCCCAAACCCAGAGTACCATAGCCTTTCCTCCATGGACTCTTCACTACTAGTTTCACTGGTAGTCAGGTTCCTTAGACCCTCAGGTGAGTTCTTGCTGAGTGACTTGAACCACACGTTCTTGATAGGAAGATCTTGGGTGATTCGATGCACTATCGTCAGGTGTAAGATCGTCTCCAATGAGCTTTCCAGATCTTAAGTGCATGTATGTATGATTTGATAAGCTACTTTGATGACCCAATTTAGTTTTGATCCGATTCTGTCGATCTGTTTCTGAGGCCACGAGATTACAGAGAATAGTTCACAGTGTGAAGTGTCAGAGAACAGTTCAAGTCATGAACGTTTTTTTGCACTTTCACGTGTTCAAGAATTTTTGCTCTTGGGGTCATAATCCCTCGTCCTTGTTGTAGGTGCACCTCCTTTCCCAAACTTCGTAGCCTTAACCTGACTATACCAAACTCGTGTGTTAGATTGGACTAAATCGTGAGTTTGTAGGAAAAAAATCACGTCGTGAAAAAAAGGGTTCATGCCGTGAAGGTCTTCTAAAATGGCTCACGTCGATGAATTAGTTTACGCCATGAAGAGTTCTGAAAAAGTTCACGGCGTGAACGAATTTCTGCACTTTCCACGATTCCTAATCTTGTCAGACCTTGGCGTCAGAGGTGTCAAGATAAGGTTACCTATTTTTGGCAAGGCAATCCTGTGATTTGTGGCATTGATGTCGGAAGCGATTCGCAGCGTGAAGTTACAGAAAATGATTCACGGTGTGAATGTTTTTCTGAAGTTTCACGTGGAAACTTCACAGGCAACTATTATGATTTTGGGTGCAAAATACTTATCCAATAGTTCCCAAAATGATTGTGCCACATCTAAGGAGTGGAATACAAGTTCAAGGCACAGTTAATGGCTCCTTATTTTTTTGATTTTTGTGAATTTTTGGAAAAGAAGAAAAGTAGAACACCAACCTGCGCTCATTCACGACGTTGATGCTTCTAAAAGATGCAAATATCAAAATTAACTAGAAAAAATAGTGAAGCTCTATTCTAAGAGCACTCCACCACACACATACACAACAACCACAACCAATTTCACACGATTTCTTACTTCCACACAAATCTTATCCATTCATTTTCTACACAATGCACTTACTAAAAATAGTAATTACTAAAAATAGAAAGTTACAAATTAGAGGTTTGAAACCTTGATCTGACAAGATAGGAGCGCAGATTCCTTGGATTTCTCCAGCAAATCATAGGTCTAGGTATATGCTTCAGCTCGGGATTTTGTTGGCAAAGCCGAAAAAGTTTAGGGTTTAGGGATTAGGGTTTAGGGTTTAGGGTTTAGGGTTTAGGGTTTGGGGTTTAGGGTTTGGGGTTTAGGGTTTTTTCGGGTGTGCGGTTGTGGAGTGATAAAGATAAATAACCGGTAGCTGCGGCAGCTAAAAGTAAATTTTTCGCGGGCCGGTTACGTGATAGTGAAGTGATGTCAAGTGGAGTGTATGTAAGATATGGTGTTGAGGTGTGAATTTTAAGATGGCCACGCACTATGACCAAAAAGTCCAAAATCCCACCTCACGACCAGTTGCCCACGCAAACTAAAGGCTAAGATGTGGGGAGACTAATCCCTTTGTTCTTCAAAAATCGAACCCGAAAAAATTTCCCCCTACTGGAAAGCACGGCGATTCCTCCAAGATATTTGTACTAAAGTAGTCAGGGTCATTACTGAGACCAAACTGATCCGACCGAACCTGTGAGTCACTTGGTCGGATCAAGGAAGAAACTTGCACTTGGATCATAGAAACCAATGCTTTTTTCCCCATCGAGAGGCACAACCGTTGATTCTTTTTCCATAAAACAATTACTATCCAGGATTTACTTCATCTATCGTACTATTACAGAATTAAGTCTCATTTTACGGATCCATCAATCCAGCCTAACCCCATCTAGTAGTCCCATGGGATAGCCAACCGCCCAACCACTGTAGTGATGGAATCCAATTAGGAATTTGGTTAGGTTTTATCTCGGGTACGAGGGAAATTAAATTTATCTATGCAAAAAGATAAATTTAACTAAATTTTCTCTTAAAATTTAAATAAAAATCTCCATTAATTCCTTTACACTAGGAATTACACTTTCCTCATTTAAATATTTGAATTCCAATATGGTGAGAATTCCTCTTTTATCATTTAAATTTTCTATGCAAAAAGATAAATTTAACTAAAATCCTTCTTTAATTTTTAAATAAAATATACATTATTTTAGCATCCCAATTTTTCTCTTACTTTATTGGAATACATGGATTTCCATTGTCATGGGGATTACCCTTTTAACATAAAAATGAACTACTAGAAATTTCTCTTTTTTCTAATTAACTATTTATGCATAAACATAAAAATTATTTTTTCCATGATTATAATGAGAATCATTCAATTAATCTAGGATGATTAATCTAGAATATGGTAGGAAGTCCTCTTTTCATATTATGAATGAAAATGATTTATGTGTTAATTTTTTTAAAAAATTTTACCATAGCTTTGCTGCTATTACTGATAATTCTCAATAATTTTGAAAACATAAAGTTTAGTAATATCATATGATAGAATAACCATTAATTGGATCAATATCCAATTATGGTCTTGATTCCTAAATTTTCAATGAATTAAATAGCATAAAAGTATTAAAAAGCCACTTATTTGGGCTTAATTTGACAAGCATAGAAATTACTTTTAGATTAGAGAATTGCTTCATGAGAAGCTTCATTTGAATATAGAATAGGTCATAGGAATGACCATTCTTTGGGGGAGAGAGAGACATGCTTTAAAAAAAATATTTAATTTAAGCATAAATAAAAATTTATGTGTTTTATCACTACAATTCATTAAAGAACTTCAATTGTATCAAAAAGCCATTCAATTGAATGTTTCTCAAGCTTGAGAGGGGTTGAGAAAAAAGAAACATTTGGAGATTTTTTTAAAAAAAGACCATAAACCACACTTTACCTCCTAGATTGATTCTTTAATCAAAGTAGAGGCCCTCAACCAATCAATTGGTTGAGGTATGTTGATGAAGACTCCAAGGAAGATTGAAGAGAGAGAGAAGCTCCAATCTCTCCAATTTGTAGAGGAGTTTTAGAGGATAATAGAAAATATCATTATTTCAGTATAATACTGGAATGGTATAGTTCTCATATTTTTTTACAAAGGACTAAGGATCTATTTATAGGTGCGGGAGGCCTCTAACCAAGTCCAACTAGTTTCTAGAATTTTCCAGGTTCAATTTGGCTGAATTTCGACAAGATTTTTGGCTCCCTTTTGATTTGATTTGATCCACGAGAGAAGAGAGATGAAAATATCACAATATTTTTGAGTTTAAAACCCCACCACACATGTGAAATAGGCGCCTCCTTGAAGAGCCCCCTTCTCCTTACCAAGGTGTCAAAATTGAATCATTATACCCAAAATATCTCCTTTTTTTGTAATATTCATAGTTTTTTACTAATAAACCTTGTCCTTAGTCAGCTCTTCATCTTATGTGAGCATTTACTCATTTTTTGGAATTTTTCTTTTATAAATTGGATTTATCTCCTCCCCACACTTGGATTGATCCAATTGGTCCATAGGAACCTTAATTGGACCATAACCCAAAAATTTTTGAAAATCTAGACCCTTAGGCTAAGGTCCTTTATACTTATTTTCAATTAATTCCAATGGTGGAAAGTTCTTTTTGAATTTTTGTTTCAGGGGAAGACACTAGGAGGATTTTTATATCCAAAAATATCTCAATTTTGGATTACCTCTCTCTAGACATTTTTTCTCTCCAGGTCTCCAGGTCAAAACAGGGTAAAACAAAATCTTTCTTTTATTTCAAAGAGGAGAATAATTATAAGATCAGAAGGGGAGGTTCTTACTCTTGCACACCTCAAAAGCCGGAGGGAGGTATCTCACATCCTACCTAATGCGAGATGTCCTCATCTTGCGTTATTAGAGGAGAGCTCTTTCCCTTAAGATCCAACTGATTCTGGGGTTCTTTATAGTCTGGTGAACCCAATAGAATCTTGGGATAAAGATCCCTTATATAGAACTCATCATCAGATAACAATTCACTCAGATCATATCATTCAAATCCTTATCACAAAAATGGTCCATTAGACTGAAATTTCTATCTGAACAGTCCTCCATGGGAATTTTCAATTTTATAAATTTTTAATTTGACATCCCTTAACTTGATCCACTGGGTCAAGTGCTAACAGTAGCAGTAATCTCTCGGCATAATCCACTAATCTCATAGTGATTTGCTGAAGTCATTATCGTCATTCCAATTACAAACATCATCACAGGGACTCGTCCCATTCATTGGAGAATTCCACCCTAACTTTTTTCCAAGCCTTGTAAGGAGGCTCTAAGGTTCAAAACCATGAGGTGCTCCATCAAAAGTCAAGACAAAAGCTAAGATTTAGGTAGGTTCACATCATAGACACCTATGCCTTTGCACATTTGCTAAAAAATTTCGAAGTGGTCCAATGCATCATATGTGCCATCTTACTTTTTTATCCATTTTTGAACTTGTTAAAATCATATCAACCACATTCGAATTCATCATCTGGATAGCATTTTTACTTAAAACTTTAAGGTCTTAGATTTACTTGTATGTACTGCCAATAAAGAGCTGTAGTTATACCCTTGGTATATACGGGTAGTCATGGTCCTTGGAACTATAAGGTAAATAACACCATGTCTAGGTCTCAAGCAAGTCAGGGATTTCCATACAATTGCGGTACTTCATCTGAAGATCCACTTTCAATTTTATGAATCTTCATTCCGAATATCAATTTGTATGAATTTTATCACAGAATTATAACCTTTTACTGTTACTTCATAAATTTTTGACATTTTTGGCTTTTCAGTTGATCCACTTTAGTCAATTCGCTCTGATAATAGCTGAAAGATCCCTGCCCTCTCCGCGCAACGGATTTGGGGGTGTTAGCAGCGGAAGTATAACTCTTTTGCGCAGGGCAGGATCCCTCACTCGGGGCCTCGCCCACGGATATCCGGACAAGAGACTAATCCCTTGGTTCTTCAAAAATTGAATCCGAAAAAATTTCCCCCTATCGGAAAGCATGGGCGATTCCTCCAGGATATTTGTACTCTAACGTAGTCAGAGTACAAATATTTGTAGTCAGGGTCATTATTGACCAAACTGATCCGACCGATCCTGTGAGTCACTTGGTCAGATCAAAGAAGAAACTTGCACTTGGATCATAGAAACCAATGCTTTTTTCCCCATCGAGAGGCACAACCGTTGCCATAGAACAATTACTATCCAGGATTTACTTCATCTATCGTACTATAATAGAATTGAGTCTCATTTTACGGATCCATCAGTCTAACCTAACCAGTCCCATGGGGTTAGCCAACTGCCCAACCACTGTAGTGATGGGATCCAATTAGGAATTTGGTTAGGTTTTGTCTCGGGTACTAGGGAAAAGGGTTCCCAGGCCCCCTAGCCGGATATTCATGCAAATTTAACGCCAATCACATCACTTACACACCCAATATGAAATTGCCTTTTTCACAGATTCAGCTATCTTTAAAACAATCATTTAATGAAATCATAGTGTCACTCATCATAATCCTCAAAATCTCCGGGTGAATCCTTATTTCCAATCATTCCTTCATCGATGTATCTATGGCATCATTGGCAATGAGAACGCTCACCACCTGTCCACTCAGGGGCCTTTTCGATAGTTCCTAGCTCATAGTAACCGGCAATATATTCACATATCAAAAATCGAATCTCCGTTGAAGATCAGCAAGATCAACCAATGGATCCATATAAAAAAGCCATGGACTGTTGAGGACTAGCAAGGTCAATCAACCAGATCCATGCCTGAATTTAGAAAACAACTCTTACTCCTTGTTCCAATATCTTCCTCGACGCACGCGTGGGTATCTTCGGTGACCCAAAGCCTGAGCACCGTATGGTCAGCACCCTCTAGGATCCTTCGCAGGTCACCTAGCGCTTCACTCATAGGCCGCTTCCTTGGCCCCTCATCCACCGTACCGGAAGCTCACCATTTAAATCGAACCGAGGCTCGGTGGACCGTGCTATGCGAGACGTCCTCCATTGACTCTCTGTCAGGCTATTGCAACTTTATCACTTAGGTCTCCACGACCTCATTCACAAGATGGTCAAAATGCTTCTCTAGCATTCTTGACATAAAACAGTCATTTAAAAACAGTTCAAAAATACAGTTTCTATAACGAACTCTCGTCTTTCACATTGTTCCTCATCTGTCCACATTACTTAATCCATATCCAAATCATATGTATTCCTATTCTCATTCAATCACATCATTTTTCATCTCATCACATCTTTCCTCATTTATCCTCATCACATCTCATCCACTCGCATCTACTCATATTCACATCCCATCACATCTCATCCACTCGCATCTACTCATATTCACATCCCATCACACCTCATTCATTTACATCATGTCATTCATTCACATCTATCTCAATTTACATCACATTCATTTCACATCTTATCTTAAGATTCACATCACATCACATCTCACCCATTCACATCCCATATCATTCATTTACATGTGATTCACATGACATCACATTCTCATTCATTCACATCCTGATTCACATCACATTACATCTCATCCATTCACTCACATCCCATATCATTCATTTACATGTGATTCACATGACATCACATTCTCATTCATTCACATCCTGATTCACATCACATTACATCTCATCCATTCACTCACATCGACATCACATCCTTTCACATACACATCCACATCCATTCTTTCACATACACATACACATCTACATCCATTCTTCCACACACACATCCACATCCATTCTTCCACACACACATCCATTCTTCCATACACACACATCCACATCCATTCTTCCACATACACATCCACATCCATTCTTCCATACACACACATCCACATCCATTCTTCCACATACACATCCACATCCATTCTCTCACATACACATTCACATCCATTCTTTTCACATACACATCCACATCCATTATTCCACATAGACATCCACATCCATTCTCCCACCACATACACATCCACATCCTATCTTCCACATACACATCTACATCCATTCTTTCACATACACATCCAAGTCCATTCTTTCACATACACATCCACATCCATTCTTCCACATAGACATCCACATCCATTCTCCCACCACATACACATCCACATCCTATCTTCCACATACACATCTACATCCATTCTTTCACATACACATCCAAGTCCATTCTTTCACATACACATCCACATCCAAGTCCATTCTTCCACATACACATCCACATCCATTCTTCCACATACACATCCACATCCATTCTTTCACATACACATCCTATCGCATTTCATTTACATCTTATCACATTCTTTTTTCATCTTATTACATCCATTTCACATGCTATTCCCATTTAGTAGCTTTTTCTAGTTTGATTATGATAATGGGACTTTTTCTAAATTTCTACCAATTGCTTGGCCTAATTAAAGGTTCCTTTTCTTGAACGAGTATTTCTATATTCCTTCTTAATTTCTCAATTGAATTATATTCAATATTCCTCTTTTGAATAAAAGAATTCATGGGATTTACAAAAATCAATTCTACCTATATTTCCACTTTTGATAAATGATCATAAATTGAATTATACTAAAAATTCCTCTTCTTTCCATTTAATTTCTTGGATCTCAAATACCATGGGGATTCCTCTTTTTTGCATTTAATTATTTGCATTCCAATGTCATGGGAATTTCTCTTTTATCATCAATATTTCTCTTTTATCATCAATATTTCTCATAATAAAATACCCATTAATTCAATATGCTAGGAATTTCTCTTTTCCTATCTAAATGATGGAATTCCAAATGTCATAAGAATTCCTCTTTTACCATTTAAATATTTCTCATAGATAAAATAAATTTATCTAAAATTCATCTTTGAATTTAAATAAAATACCCATTAATTTCAATATGCTAGGAATTTCTCTTTTCGCATCTAAATGATGGAATTCCAAATGTCATAGGAATTCCTCTTTTACCATTTAAATTTATCTATGCAAAAAGATAAATTTAACTAAATTTTCTCTTAAAATTTAACTAAAAATCTCCATTAATTCCTTCACACTAGGAATTACACTTTCCTCATTTAAATATTTGAATTCCAATATGGTGGGAATTCCTCTTTTGTCATTTAAATTTATCTACGCAAAAAGATAAATTTAACTAAAATCCTTCTTTAATTTTTAAATAAAATATACATTATTTTATCATCCCAATTTTTCTCTTACTTCATTGGAATACATGGATTTTCATTGTCATGGGGATTACTCTTTTAACATAAAAATGAACTACTAGATATTTCTCTTTTTTCTAATTAAATATTTATGCATAAACATAAAAATCAAATTTTCCATGATTATAATGAGAATCATTCAATTAATCTAGGATGATTAATCCTAGAATATGGTAGGAAGTCCTCTTTTCATATTATGAATAAAAATGATTTATGTGTTAATTTTACAAAAATTTTACCATAGCTTCGCTTACTGATAATTCTCAATAATTTTAAAAATATAAAGTTTAGTAATATCATATGATAGAATAACCATTAATTGGATCAATATCTAGTTATGGACTTGATTTCTAATTTTTCCATGAATTAAATAGCATAAAAGCATTAAAAAGCCACTTATTTGGCCTCAATTTGACAAGCATACAAATTACTTTTAGATTAGAGAATTGCTTTATGAGAAGCTTCATTTGAATATAGAATAGATCATAGGAATGACCATTCTTTGGAGGAGAGAGAGACATGCTTTAAAAAATATATTTAATTTAAGCATAAATAGAAATTTATGTGTTTTATCACTACAATTCATTAAAGAACTTCAATTGTATTAAAAAGCCAATCAATTGAATGCTTCTTAAACTTGAGAGGGGTTGAGAAGAGAGAAACATTTGGAGATTTAAAAAACAGACCATAAACCACACTTTACCTCCTAGATTGCTTGATTCTTTAATCAAAGTAGAGGACCCCAACCAATCATTTGGTTTGGTATGTTGATGAAGACTCCAAGGAAGATTGAAGAGAGAGAGAAGCTCCAATCTCTCCAATTTGTAGAGGATAATGGAAAATATCATTATTTCAGTATAATATTGGCATGGTATAGTTCTCATATTTTTTTACAAAGAGATAAGGATCTATTTATGGGTGAGGGAGGCCTCTAACCAAGTCCGACTAGTTTCTAGAATTTTCTAGGTTCAGTTTAGCTGAATTTGGACAAGATTTGGACCTAATTTGGCTCCCTTTTGATTTGGTTTGATCCTCACGAGAGGGGAGAGATAAAAATATCACAATATTTTTGAGTTTAAAACTCTACCACACATGTGAAATAGGCGCCTCCTTGAAGAGCCCCCTTCTCCTTACCAAGGTGTCAAAATTGAATCATAATACCTAAAATATCTCTTTTTTTTGTAATATTCGTAGTTTTTTACTAATAAACCTTGTCCTTAGTCAACTCTTCATCTTATGTGAGCATTTACTCAATTTTTGGAGGTTTTTCTTTTATAAATTCGATTTATCTCCTCCCCACACTTGGATTGATCCAATTGGCCCATAGGAACCTTAATTGGACCATAATCCAAAAATTTCTGAAAATCTAGACCCTTAGGCTAAGGTCCTTTATACTTATTTTCAATTAATTCCAAATGCACATTGAAAAGTTCTTTTTGAATTTCTTGTTTCAAGGGAAACCATTTTAGACACTAGGAGGATTTTTATATCCAAAAATATCTTAATTTTGGATTACCTCTCTCTAGACATTTTCTCTCTCCAGGTCAAAACAGGGTAAAATAGAATCTTTCTTTTATTTCAAAGAGGGGAATAATTACACGATCAGAAGGGGAGGTTCTTACACCTGCACACCTCAAAAGCCGGAGGGAGGAATCTTACAAATTTCAATTGTACATTGGAAAGTTCTTTTTGAATTTCTGTTTTCAGGGGAAACCATTTTAGACACTAGGAGGATTTTTATATCCAAAAATATCTCAATTTTGGATTACCTCTCTTAGACATTTTCTCTCTCTAGGGGCCAAAACAGGATAAAATAGGATCTTTCTTACAAGATCAGAAGGGGAGGTTCTTACACCTGTACACCTCAAAAGCTGGAGGAAGGAATCTTACATCCTACCCCACTTAAAAAACGCGAGATGTCCTCATCTCGCAGCTGGAGGACAAACTCTTTCCCTTAAGATCCAACTGATTCTAGGGTTCCTTATAGTCTGGTCAACCTAACAGAATCCTGGGATGATAAAGATCCCTTCATATAGAACTCATTATCAAATAACAATTCATTCAGAACGTATCATTCATATCCTTAACACAATGATGGTCCTGGGTCCATTAGACCAAAAATTCCATGTGAACATTCCTCCACGGGAATTTCAGTTATGCAGGTTCTCAAGTCATCCCTTAATTTGAGCCATTAGGTCAAAGGTCAAAACAACAGCAATCTTTTAGCACAATCCACTAATCTCGTAGTGATTTGCTAAAGTCATTATCGCCATTCCAGTTATTAACATCATTTTACTGGGATTCGTCCCATTCATCCTCATTGTGGCTTTGTTCAACTTATCTTCTTTCAACCAGAATTCAAGAACCATCATCTTTAAATTTTCACCAAGCGTTCGCTCTCCTCCTCAAATACTCTCGCCATCCCACTGTGGATTCGGGGACTGAACAAACCTTTGAATATCCTGGTGAAGAATGCGAAGCCAGTTTCCATGGTGGCGAAAGCAGTGCGGATGGCAAAGGATTTCGCCAAGGCCTTTGATGTCAAGGTTCCGTCGAAGCCACAGCACCATCACCTTTCAAAAGGTTTTTAGTTCTAGAAGGTGATTCCAACCTTCCACCGCCTAAGAAATATCAAGGTCAAGCCCAGGATAGGGGAAGTTGCAGAATGGAAGAAATGTCCTTTTCTCGAAACTCAATCCCCTGGAATTTAACTTCAGAAGTTCCACCCTTGAACAAGGGAGTGAAATGCTATAACTATCAAGGGTTTGGACATTGCAGTATGGATTACGCAACTCCTTTTGAATCAAGGTTTTTAGGGCAGGGAAATCAGGGATCAAGATTCCAGACTCCAGCCCCTTCCTTCCAGAGTAATCAGGTTTCTATTTGCCAAAATTAGGAAAATTTCAGAGGTAGACCCTCTAACCAACCTGCAGTTTCAATCCAAAGTAATGCAAGACCTCCACCTCAGAATAGGGGAAGTCAAAGAGAGTTGTTTCCAAATCGACCGTCCACTTCCAAGGCAGTAACGTTGGAAATGATTGAAGAAGAAGAAGATGATGATGAAAGAGATCATACTCCTCCTGCGCAAGATGAGGACATCTCGCGTTTTTTAAGTGGGATAGGATGTAAGATTCCTCCCCCAACCCCTCAAGATGTCCAATCTCTCCTCTTGTAATCATTCCTCAGAATATTAACAGATCTTGTTTCTACCTATATTTTAGCTTAGAGAGAGAAAATATTCTAGAGAGAGATTATTCAATTTTTAGATATTTTTGGATGGAAAAATATCTCTTCTTATTAAAATAAATTTCCCTGAAACAGAAGTTCAAAAAAAATTTCAGAAGGTGCATTAGAAATAAATTATAATCTGTTCAAAAGGCCTTAGCCTACTACTAGCCTTAGTCTAAGGGTCCAGATTTTTTGAATTTTAGATTAAGGTTCCTATGGACCAATAAGATTAATCCAAATGTAGGGAGGAGATAAATTAAAAAATAAAATAAAACCCCCCCAAAAATGAATTAATGTTCACATAAGATGAAGAGTGGACTAAGGACCAAGGAAAATAGTTAAAAAACTGATTTTTGACACCTCAGGATAGGAATTCCCCCTCATGAAGTAGGTGCCTTTTTCTCATCATTACTTTTTAATTTTAAATCTTTAAAATTAGATATTTCATCTCTCCTCTCTCCTAATGGAAAACTAGTTCCAAAAAGTGAACTAAACTGACCCAAAAATGGTCAAAAATTGACCAAACTGATCTGGAAAATTCTAGAATCAGTTTACTTGGTTAAAGGTTCGCTTTTTCCTATAAATAGAAGCCTCCCCCTTTGTAAAAGGAGAATAGTGTTTTATGCACTGTTACTCTACTCCTCCTAGAGTCAAAAACATTGAATTCATTGATAATTCAATTGTTTTTGACTAATTCCTTTTACAAAGAATTGGTGGCCACTCTTGATCCAAGCAAGAGTAGAACCCTCAATCCCTCAAGCCAAAGGAAAGCTCACAAAACTCCATGTAAGTTAGAGATTCTACTTTTTTTAATTCTATTCTATGGTTTTCTGAATTCTTGCTTTTTCTAATGTGAAATTGGATGTTATGCCTTGATGGAAAGGCTTCCCCCTTCTCTTCATTGTGAATACAGCCCTTCTTTATCCAAGATGTGTAATCGAATAAATAGAGTTAAACTTTTCGTATTGTTTACTCTTAAAAAAATGAGAATTGATTAAATTAGAGTGCTAAATTCATCTTGGGGTAAATTCTAAGTAGATTTAGAATGTAAAAATTGAGAAATGGTCAGCCATACAAACGAGGTTATGGCAAA
This sequence comes from Cibotium barometz, assembly GCF_041138505.1. Classification (NCBI taxonomy): domain Eukaryota; kingdom Viridiplantae; phylum Streptophyta; class Polypodiopsida; order Cyatheales; family Cibotiaceae; genus Cibotium; species Cibotium barometz. Next base: position 583,578 of record NC_141111.1, on the reverse strand, counting down.
ATTTTCTTAAATTTTGTGGAAATAAGTTTTATCTTTATGTTATTCAAAAAGAGAAATCCCCTCCGTTTGTGTATTCTAAAAGTGTTATTTTCATTCTATATGCACTGAAAGATGCATATTGGAAATATTTTTATTATAAAAGCTTTATTTTCATTAGAATTAATTTCTATGCATAGAAAGATGCACATTGAAAATATTTTTATTATAAAAGCATTATTTTCATTAGAATTAAATTTCTATGCATAGAAAGATGCATATTGGAAATTTTTTTATTATAAAAGTGTTGTTTTCATTTAATTTTGATTTTATGCATAGAAAGATGCATAAAGGAATTTATTTTTTAATTCAAAAGAGTTATTCTCATTCATTTTGATTTTATGCATAGAAAGATGCATAAAGGAATTTATTTTTAATTCAAAAGAGTTATTCTCATTCATTTTAATTTTATACATAGAAAGATGCATAAAGAAATTGATTTTTAATTCAAAAGAGTTATTCTCATTAATTATGATTTTATGCATAGAAATATGCATAAAGGAATTTATTTTTAATTCAAAAGAGTTATTCTCATTAATTTTGATTTTATGCATAGAATGATGCATAAAGGAATTTATTTTTATTTCAAAAAGTGTTATTTTCATTAATTTTATGCATAAAAAGATGCATAAAGGATTTATTTTTATTTCGAAAGTGTTATTTTCATTAAAACTGAATTTATGCATATAAAGATGCATAAAAGATTTATTTTTATTTCGTTGTTTGGCACAACAATTTCTAAAAATCTAGACCCTTAGGCTAAGGTCCTTCATACCCATTTCTAATTAATTCCAATTGCACATTGGAAAGTTCTTTTTGAATTTCTATTTCAGGGGAACTTATTTTAATAAGATGAGATATTTTTCTATCCAAAAATATTCAAAATTTGAATATTCTCTCTCTAGAATATTTTCTCTCTCTATGTCAAAACAGGCAAAGACGAGATCTTTTATATTTTTGAAGAGGGTATTGATTCAGGAGAAGATGCTGGACATTTTGAGAGGCTGGGGAGGAATCTTACAGAACTAGGCAGCATCCATAACACTCCCCAAACCGGTGGTGTCCAACTTCCCAATGGTATGAGGAATACCTTGGGCCGAGTCGCAATGGTATGAGGAATAAGCACAAGAATGGGGTTAGCATCAAGGTAGGGATAATATGTACCAATACTTTAATTTGAGCAAGATAGCAACAAAATAGTTCAACCCAATCTCATAAGATACAAGAAACGCATCATCTTTTCGAGAAAGCAACAATTCTACAAGAAATTTTAAGTTTAGATAATTATGGAAGCCTATATTCTCAAAACAAGCAAAAGTAGCATTCTTTATCTTTCTTACTTAATGCTAAGATTAAGAATTAATCCAAAAACCTCTTTTTAGATTATTATCAAGCTTAGATATAAATAATTTAACCGTCTTCTTGAAATGTAGAAAGGATATTCTTAATCACTTGGTTAACCCATTTTTATTTGTTTATGGTGTCAGGATAATAAGAAGTACCCAAAGATCGAGATAAGTTCCCACCACTTCAAAGATGTTATCTCACATGCATCTCTCTAGCCACATGTGGTGCCCTATGGATGCATGGTAGGTGATTACATGTCCATGGAGCTTGATTTTGTGGCTACTAGCAAGAAGAATTCCTCGTACAAACTCGTATGTGATTTCTTCACCAAAGTAGCAAGGGAGGATCGCACATGCATGAGGATGGGAAAGGTAGTCAAAAGGGCCGTGGCAATCACCCAAACACAGTTGTAGTCCAGCAAATAAGACAGATAAAAGGGAGCTAGAGTGCTCCTACACAAAAAGATTTAAGTTTAGAAGATAATAGTTATACTATCATAATTGTATCACTAAGTTTATTCTATTCAAAAATATTAAAAATTATCAGTAATAGCAGCGGAGCTATGGTAAAATTTTTAAGAAATTGATACATAATTCATTCTTATGCATAACGTGAAAAGAGGACTTCCTACCATATTCTAGGATTGGTTATCCTATGCTAAAAGAATGATTTTCATCACATTCAATGGAAAACTAATTTTTAAGATTTATGCATAATTAAATAATTAAGAAAAGAGAAAATTATGATAATTTTATTTAAATGATAAAAGAGAAATTTCCATGACATTTGGAATTCAATCATTTAAATGGGAAAAGTGGAATTCTTAGCATATTGAATTAATGGATATTTTTTATTAAAATTCAAAGAGAAATTTTAGATAAATTTATTTTATGCATGAGAAATATTTAAATGATAAAAGAGAATTCCCATGACATTTGGAATTCAATCATTTAAATAATAAAAGTGGAATTCTTGGCATATTGAATTAATGGATATTTTTATTAAAGAAAAGAAAAATTTTAGATAAATTTATTTGATGATAAAAGAGGAATTCCCATGTCATTTAGAATTCAATCAATTAAATGTAAAAAGAGGAATTACCATGATATTTGAGATCCAAGAAATTAAATGGAAAAAAGAGAAATTTTTAGTATAATTCAATTTATGAATATTTATCAAAAGTGGAATTTGAGCATTATTGGGAAATATGGGTAGAATTGATTTTTGTAAATCCCATGAATTCTTTTATTCAAAAGAAGAATATTGAACATATTTCACTTGAGGAATTTGAGAAATAATATGAAAATAGCCGTCTCGAGAAAAAGAACCTTTACCTAGGCCAAGCAATTGGCAGAAATTTAGAAAAAGTCCCATCATTGGTATCGAAGTAGAAAAAGCTACTAAATGGTAATGAGATGTGATAGGATGTGAATGGATGTGATAAGATGTGAATGGGATGTGATAGGATGTGGTGGTGTGATGTAAATGGATGTGGATGAGATGTGAAGTAAATGGATGTGGATGTAAATGATGAGATGAGAATGAGATGTGAGGTTATGTGAGAGGATGAGATGTAAAGTAAATGGATGTGGATGTGTATGTGAAAGAATGTGATGTAAATGAATGTGGATGTGAATGATGAGATGAGAATGAGATGTGAGGTTATGTAAAAGGATGAGATGTAAAGTAAATGGATGTGGATGTGTATGTGAAAGAATGTGATGTAAATGAATGTGGATGTGAATGATGAGATGAGAATGAGATGTGAGGTTATGTGAAAGGATGAGATGTAAAGTAAATGGATGTGGATGTGTATGTGAAAGAATGTAATGTAAATGAATGTGGATGTGAATGATGAGATGAGAATGAGATGTGAGGTATGTGAAAGGATGTGATGTGATGTAAATGGATGTGGATGTGGATGTGATAGGATGTGATGTGATGTAAATGAATGTGGATGTGGATGTGATAGGATGTGATGTGATGTAAATGGATGTGGATGTAGATGTGGATGCGATAAGATGTGATGTAATGTAAATGGATGTGATGTGAATGAATGAGATGTGATGTGAAATGGATGTGATGTGATGTGATGTGAATCTGGATAGATGTGAATGGATGAGATGTGATGTGAAATGGATGTGATGTGATGTGATGTGATGTGAATCGGGATAGATGTGAATGGATGAGATGTGATGCGAAATGGATGTGATGTGAAGTGGATCGGGGTGGATATGAATGGATGAGATGTGAATGAATATAATGTGATGAGATGTGGACATGGGTAGATGTGAATGGATGAGATGTGATAAGGATAAATGTGAATAGATGTGATGAGATGGACTATGATGTGATTGGATGAGATGGACTATGATGTGATTGGATGAGATGGACTATGATGTGATTGGATGAGAATGGATGAAGGACAATGGGAATGGATAAAGGACAATGGGAATACATATGATTGGACATGGATTAAGAAATGTAGATTGATGTGAAACAATATGGAAAGACAAGAGTTCGTTATGTGAAGGATAAATGTGAATAGATGTGATGAGATGGACTATGATGTGATTGGATGAGAATGGATGAAGGACAATGGGAATGGATAAAGGACAATGGGAATACATATGATTGGACATGGATTAAGAAATGTAGATTGATGTGAAACAATATGGAAAGACAAGAGTTCGTTATAGAAACTTTATGACCTGTTTTTAAATGACTGTTTTATGTCAAGAATGTTGGGGAAGCATTTTGACCATCTTGTGAATGAGGTCGTGGAGACCTAAGTGATAAAGTTGCAACAGCTGAGACGGAAACTCAATGGAGGACATCTCGCGTAGCAAGGTCGGCCGAGGTCTTGATGACCAGTCTCAGTTCGATTTAAATGGTGAGCTTCCGGTATGGTGGATGAGGGACCAAGGAAGCGGCCTATGAGTGAAGCGCTAGGTGACCTGCGAAGGATCCTAGAGGGTGCTGACCATAAGGTGCTCGCCAAAGATATCCACGTGTGCGTCGAGGAAGAAAATGGAACAAGAAGTTAGAGTTGTTTCCTGAAACCGGGCATGGATCTGGTTGATTAACCTTGCTGATCCTCAACGGATGAGTCTAATGCTCTTTTATATGGATTTGTTGGTTGATCTTGCTGATCTTCAATGGAGAGTCCATGTAGATTTTTATAAGTGAATATATTTCCGGGTACTATGAGCTAGGAACTATTGAAAAGGCCCGTGAGTGGACAGGTGGTAAGCGTTCTGGTTGTTGCCAATGATGCCATAGGTACACCGATGAAGGAATGATTGGAAATTAGAATTCAACCGGATATTTTGGAGGATTATGATCAGTGATACTAGGGTTTCATTAAAAGATTGTTTTAAAGACATCTGAATCTGTGAAAAATGCAATTTCATATTGGGTGTGTAAGTGGTGTGACTATCTTGAAGTTTGCATGAAGCGCCGACTAGGGGGCCTGGGAACTCTTTTCCCCCTGGTACCCGGGACAAAACATAACCAAATTCCTAAATGGATCCTATCACTACAGTGGTTGGGCAGTTGGTTAACCCATGGGACTGGATGGGGTTAGGCTGGACCGATGGATCCCTAAAATGAGACTCAATTCTGTTATGGTACGATAGATGAAGTAAATCCCGAATAGTCTTCTTCTATAGAAAAGAATCAACGGCTGTGCCTCTCGACGATGAGGAAAAAAGCGTTGGTCTCTATGATCCAAGTGCAAGTTTCTTCCTTGATCTGACCATGTGACTTACAGGTTCGGTCGGATCAGTTAGGTTAGTTAAGACTCTTGACTACGTTAGAATAAAAATATCTTGGAGGAATCGCCCATGCTTTTTGGGTGAGGGACGTTTTTCTGGGTTCGGTTTTGGAAGAACTAAGGGATTTGTCTCTTGTTCGGATATTCATGGGTGAGGCCTCGAGTGAAAGGCTCTGCCCTGCGTAAGAAGTGCTACTTCTGCTACTAGCACCCCCGAATTCGTTGCGCAGAGCGGGCAGGGATCTTTAACAATTGAGCACATCATTGAGCAAGAGAATGCTAATCTTTGTGCATCAACAATTCTATAAATTAATCTAAAATAGGGGATTAATTAGACTCTTAATTATGTTTTGATGCATCTACATGCTCTCAAACCACTCAAAAACACCAATTTAGACTACTCATATGATCAATTTAGACCCCAATTAACACATTTTCTAAATTTTTTCTCTTAAGTAAGATTAATCACCCTTAATGACAAAAACCAATCCATTAAGAGAAATTAGTTAAATTCAAGGGTTTTTTTATGGTTTTAAGAAATTTTTTGAAAGATTAAGCTACTCCTAATGCTTGCTAACACTCTAATCCAAACAATTTCAATAACAGACACACAATTAAACTAAAATTAATGATCTTAGTTCTATACATTGTTTGATACTAAAGAGAGCTAAAATACTAAAGAGAGCTAAAATTCTAAAGAGAGCTAAAATACTAAAGAGAGCTAAAATTCCCTAAAAATTGCATTCTACTACATTGTTTGATGCGATGCAAACTAAGTCTAATACAAACTATGTGCAAGCCCTAAGAACATGAAAAACTACCCAAAAAAAATAAATTAATCTAAAATTTAAGCAAAAAGCATTCTTTATACAAAAACAAATTAATCTAAAATTTAAGCAAAAAGCATTCTTTATACAAAAACAAAAAAGAGAGCTATTCTACACCAAATCTCACACAAATCACCATCAAATCCACATCTTTTTCATGGGAAATCATTAATCAAGATAATGGGCAATGGGTTATAAGTAGATTAGAGGCAAAACAATGGAAAAAGCCAAGAGATGGCTCCTTGGCAAACGACGCCAAAAATGTGTCATCTTGCAAAAAGTCAGGGTTTTTTCAAAGTTTTTGTCTTTTAACATGCATCTCTATGGTGATGGGGGTCTTTCGTTTCTAGCTTTGCATCTCAAATCAGTGTAAGGTTTGGACATTGCCCTTTGGCTTCCAATGCCAAGAGAGGTAAGACCTACCCAACATAATGGCTAGTACAACTAAAGTAGATAAGTTTGAAAGGTACAGCTTTCATACATGGTAGATGAAGATTAAGTTTACTCTCATGAGAAAAGGGCTATGGGGTGTAGAAAATGGGAATGAAAAATGCCAAACACCAAGGATGAGAAAACTTTATGAATTGGCAAGGATGAGAAGGCTTTTGCCATCATATCCTTGGGACTAAGTGATACTTATATCCATCACATGGAGGAGAGGATACTAAGGAGTCTCATGAAGTTGAAGAGTTTAAGGACTATCATGAAGGAACACAAGTTGAAGAGTCACATGAGGATCACTCTTTCATAAAAGAGGGTGATGCATTACCATTTGATCTTGGTGGTTGGAATAATGGTCACATTGTGGATGCCACAACATTTCAAAAGGATACATTTCCATTTGACCCTGGTGGTGGGATTCATCTATGAGAGAGATGTTCACATTTTAGTGGATTTTACTTATGGATAAGGATGCATGGAAACCACTTTCTTATGTGCAACAACAAGGTCTATTATGGAGGATGTGGTATGCATTATATGGGCTTTTATGACTCCTACAATGGAAGATGTGCATTCTAGAATTTTTTGGACAGATTTGGCAAAGGCACTTTTGGGAGTCTTTTGATGATCTCAATGAGCTCTAATGGTTACTATGATGGTAGTTTATGATATGTAGATGCTTTGGCATCATGCACATGTTATTTGGGGCTCATTTTGAAGTGTTTTCATGAAATATTTGCAAGTGGTTTCAACATCGACATGGGCTACCATAACAGTCCCCACTATGCTTCAAGAGCACTTCTTTCATGATTGGAGGGTCTAGTTCTACATTGCTCATGATATGGATTCATGGGTTCATACTAATTCAACATGGCTACTTTTGGAGACTCACACATATGAATTGGAGATGAAGTCTCATGGACTTCAACATGGCTACTTTTGGAGACTCACACATATGAATTGGAGATGAAGTCTCATGGACTTCCTTACATTTGGAGAGTATATTTGGGACCTTCACCACTTCCTATTAATTTCATTTGAGGCTATGTTGAATTATAGATATCTTGTATGATTTTGAGGATAAAATATTTGGGAAGAGATAGTTTGTAAATGAAGCACAAAATAAGGTCAAAACATGTAAGTAATGCGCCATGAACAAGGCTACTATAAATAGGGCCTTGGGTTCATTTTATAGGGATCTTTTAGTCATTCATCACTCCAACATCTACATGTACTCTTGGATAATTTCTTGGAGATGGTCACACATGGTCTAGGGATCATGGCAAGCTTGATAGCCATCCTCATGGTGAGAGGTTAAATCACTTAGGCCTTATGCACATGAACAAGGCTACTATAAATAGGGCCTTGGGTTCATTTTATAGGGATCTTTTAGTCATTCATCACTCGAACATCTACATGTACTCTTGGATCATTTCTTGGAGATGGTCACACATGGTCTAGGGATCATGGCAAGCTTGATAGCCATCCTCATGGTGAGAGGTTAAATCACTTAGGCCTTATGCACATTCCTCCTTTGCTACATGTCATATAAATTTTCTCTATTTTCTTCATAATCTCATGTATTTCTCATGTGTGCTTGTTTCCCATCAAATGGATGCTAGAATTGGTCTTTTGTGTGTTTGATTTCTTGATTCTTGGCATAGATCCATTTCAATATGCCCTTATCCCTAATGTTACATGGATAGTTTGATGTATTGTTTTCAACACCCTCCCTCAACAAAATATCCATGGCTACTAAGATGACAATGATAGCTCTAGCTACTATTTTACAGCTCTAGTTATGTTTACATTTTGCTTAGGATAGAGGGGTGACTACAGTTAGGTAGGCCCTAGATGGTCGAAAAGGCCCAATCATCCTTGATGTAATTAGCCTCTGCTGAGGCTCCTTCTTCATTATTGCTCTTTTCGTCTTCACTTGAGATGTCAATTGTTCCTATAAGTAGAGCTTTTCGAGCCTTGTTTCTAAAGAAATAGTCTTTTTCCTCATGCCCTAGTTTTCCACAAAAATTGCATGACTTCTTGGGGAAGTCTTTCTTTGGATTTGATTCTTTGAAGGATCCTTTGTTGGACTTCTTATAGTTGTCTTTGTTGAAAAGGCACCATCCGTAATCCTAAACAAGCACCCTCCTGCCTGCGTTGGGAGAAAAAGGGCAACTAGGCGCTCTCAAAGTAAAAAGGCCATAGAGATCGACAAAGGAGATATCCATCTTATCATAAAAAGTGGGTCCGACGAGGGGACAACTACCAATGTGTCATCTTCCTCATTTGACAAGAAAAGATACTACCATTTGACCCTCAAGAAAGAGAACAAATAGACCCCAGTTGTGTGCCCGGAAAGCTAGACAAATATCCAAACCCAATCGAGGAGAAGGGAGAACTGAATGCTGCTCAGGAGTTAGTCAAGGATTGTCAAGTTCAATTGGAGGAGAAACCTCAAACACTTCAAACTATGGGAAGTTCCTCTATGCCCAACTTAAAATGAACCGAGGAAACCGAGGAGATTTTAACGGAAGTCTCAAACCCTGTTGGAATTAGGGTTGCAGAAAAGCACACAAAGCTTGGAGAAGAAGAAGCAAGAATGCAGACAACACACAGTGTATTAGATTGTGTCAATGTACAAAGATAAGTTAGCCCTAGAATAATGGGCGTATATACAAGCCGAGGAAAAAAACCTCCTAAAGAGGGAAAAAGTGCCTTGGCGATCCTAAGTGTGTTCACACACATCACTGCCTATATATATGGCAACAAATCCCCCTTGGGAGTGATGGTGTGAACGAGAGCTGGCACTCATGTATAGGGAAGTGCCATGCCCAAAGTAGATTAGTCCACAAAGGGGAGCAAGCCCAAAGCTTTGCGGAAAGCTTCAAACTTTTTACGAGGAAGTGCCTTTGTGAAAAGATCGACGAGATTGTCCTGTGTGCACATATGCCAAGCTGATCTCTCCTGCTGAGAGTCTCTCCTTAACATAGTGATAATGTTAAGGAGAGTCTCTCCTGCTGAGAGTCTCTCCTTAACATAGTGATAATGCACCTCAATGTGCTTTGTGCGAGCATGAAAAACTGGGTTTCTCACAAATGCCAATGCGCTCTGACTATCAGTGTAGATAGAGGTGGCAGACTCCTGTCCAACACCCAAGTTAGCCACCATAAACCGTCTCATCCACACACACTCAACCATAGCTATGAAAGCTGCCTTGTACTCAGCTTCACAACTAGAAGTGGCCACAGTAGGTTGCTTCTTGCTCAACCAAGATATGCATGAGCTACCGAGCATGAAACAAAAACCACTTGTGGACACTCTTGTGTCATAGCAACCAGCCCAATCTGAGTCTGAAAAAGCATGTAAATCTAGTGGCAACGATCCCCTCTTGGCATAAAACAGCCCAAGATGTATGGTGCCACTCAAGTAGCAAAAGATGCGTTTAACTGCCTTCTTCCAATGCTGAGACCCTGGGCTATGCATAAACCTACTCACCTGTGAGGCTGCAAACTGAATGTCCGGCCTCTTCTTCCAATGCTGAGACCCTGGGCTATGCATAAACCTGCTCACCTATGAGGCTGCAAACTGAATGTCCGGCCTCGTAATGCATACATAAATGAGGCAACCAACAGCTGTCTGATAGAGTGTGACATCAAAGTGATCTCCAGCATCATGAAGACTCAACTTCAAACTTGTCTCCATTGGAGTAGCAATAGGCTTGCAGTCTTCAAGGCCAAATCTCCGCAACAATGTCTCAATATGCTTTGTCTGACACAAAGCAATACCTCTATCACATTGCTTAAATTGTATCCCCAAATAATGATGCCAATGCCCCAAATCTGACATCTCAAAAGAGACATTCAAATCAGCCTTAAAATCAGTAATATGACTCTCATTTGGTCCTGTGAGCAGCATGTCATTGACATAGAGAGCAATGATTAGATGTACATCATCCACACGTTTAACATACAAAGTGCTTTCTGTTGTTGGACTATTCTGAGAACCATGTGCAGTCAAATATGCATGTATCTTTTCATACCAAGCTCGTGGAGCTTGCTTTAAACCATATAAAGCCTTTTTCAACCTGCACACTTTGTTTTTTTGCCCTCTTTGAACAAAACCACGAGGTTGCGATACATACACCTCCTCATGCAAATCTCCATTCAAGAACACAGTCTTTATGTCCAACTGATGTACATTCCAACCATTATGAGCTGCCAATGCACAAATGCTACGAATGGTAGTCATACAACAAGTGGGAGCAAAGGTCTCATCAAAATCAATGCCCTTTTCTTGAGCATAACCCTTTGCAACAAGTCTAGCCTTATAGCGATCTGGCTTTCGTTTCAACTTAAAAACCCACTTACATCCAATGACCTTTTTACCAATAGGCAAATCACACAAAGACCATGTACCATTCTTCATTATAGCATCATATTCACTTTGCATTGTAGCCAACCAATTTTCTGATTTTTGTGCCTCATCAAATGAAAGAGGTTCTTCCTCTTCACACATACTAGACACAGCCAAAGCATAACAATCTGATGCATAAGAGGCATGCTGAAAACCTGAACGAGTACGACTAGAAATAGGTGCATCAATTTTACTATCACCCAAGGTTTGCACTAGCCATTTAGGCATACCTCTAGCCTGCTCATTTTCAGCCCTATCCTCATAAATTATATCCTGTAAATCTACATCAGAAATAGGCTGACCTATGATGTCGTTTGAAATCTGCATAGGCTGAATATTTACCTCATTAGGACTTACATTTGAATTCCCACCTGTAAACATTAGGACTTACATTTGAATTCCCACCTGTAAACAGAGGCAACAACGTATCAAATACATCCCGTGAGCTCACGCCTCTCTTTGGTACATGATAATAAAGGCTGCACAGCATCTTCCACAAAAACAATATCTCGACTAATCAAGATACGCTTTGACTGCGGATTATACAATCTGTAACCCTTGCTCTCAGCACTGTAACCAACAAAAATGCATTTGATAGCCTTATCATCCAATTTTCTACGTTGTTGCACAGGCACTAAAGCATAGGCCAAGCAACCAAAGACACACAAGTGACCAATATAGGCTTCCTACCATGCCAAGCTTCGTATGGAGTAACAGACTGCAAGGCCTTAGTGGGACACCTGTTGAGTACATATGCAGCACACAATGACAGCCTCAAGCCAAAACGCATGTGGCAAAGCTTGGCTCTTGACCATACATTGTGCCATCTCCATAAGTGACCTGTTTTTCCTCTCAGTAACACCATTTTGCTGAGGGGTATACGGCACTGTACATTGGTGTTTTATCCCACAACTAGCCCAAACTCTTTAGCCATGTACTCCCCCCCTCGATCAGAATGGAGGGTGCCCACAGTACAATTGGATACATTTTCAGCCATAAGCAAAAATTGTTTGAAGCATAAAAACACTTTAGACTTTGCCTTCAGTGGATATACCCATGCATGCCTTGAGTAATCATCAATGAAAGTCACAAAGTACAAGTGTTTACCAAATGACGGAGTTTGCATAGGCCCACATACATCACTATGTACAAGTTGCAATTTGTGAGTGGCCCACACAGAACCATCCTTTGGAAATGCAGAACGCTGCATTTTGCCCAAAATACAGCCTTCACAAATATGTTTCAATGGTCCGTGATTCATGAAATGATTAATTTTAGTGATTAGTGTTAAAATTTAGTGAATAATAAAATTTGGTTGAAATATAATCATATTTAGGACAATAATTAAGTATTTTACCCAAATAGGATAGATTATCAGTTAACAAAGGAACTAATTTAATTATGAATCATTTTTAAAATTTTATTTAAAATAGATTAACATAATGATGAAAAAACACTATTCTGAAATTTTGGTAATTATTGGATGAGTTTTGTTAATTATTAATTAATTATGAAGATTCCATGTTTTATGATAATAATTTAAAGAAATATGGTGAATTTTTTAGTTTAGTGTTGAATTTTATATCAAAGATGTTATGAATCATTATTTACAATGTAAAATATTCTTACCATGTTTTATGAAGAGATGATATGGCTTTTTAGGATTTTAATGCTATTTTAATAAGCTATAATATTTAAATATGATAAATAATAATTAGAAAATATGGTTCATAAATATTTAAAATTAGGAGTGTGTTTAGGAATGGTTAAATTTTTGTTGTAGGATTTTTTTGATAGAAAATGAATTTTTAAAAAATAATTTATATTTTTCTTTGATTTTTAGAGTTTTTTTAAAAAAAAATATCTGATAAATGGATAAGAATTTAGAAAAAGTTTAAGAATAAAATTAGGTTTATTTTTTATGCTTAATGTATGTGTAAAAGGAATTTTATAGAAAATGATTTTATCATGGAGATGTAGTGTAAAATGACCTAATTTGTAGGTTTAGTGGAGGGTGAATAGCGAAGAGATTAATAATGAACATGAAAGCACTTTCTAAAATAAATGTTATTTTTTTATTGAGTAGCAGCATAAAAGTTTCATTTTCATTTGACTTCATATGATGGTATGTGTAGTGTAAAACACACTATAAGTTATAGTATAAAGACAGACAGATTATAATATAAAGACAGATTATAATATAAAGACAGACAAATTATAATATAAAGACAGACAGATTATACATTATATTTAAGTAGCATGAGATCATTCTCAATGTTTAAATATTATCTATATTTTAAGTGAAGTGATAATAGATATGGGGCATTATTGTAGGCCATTTAGAATATTGGTTAAGTCAGGTTAGGAGTGGTTATCCACATTGCTTGTTTAAGCAGTATTCTAGAAGGACTCAATAAAGTTCAGATATCACATGAGAAGTATAAAAGTTTTAGGCATTATCGGGCTACGAGAAAAATGACCACATAAAAGTAAAATTATAAACGTTCATATTTACCTTTACATAGTGTAATAGCCTAATCCTTGGCTGGCTAGTACCCCTGGTAGTTAGGAGATTATCATGTGGGTCAAGAGTGAGCCCCTAGCAGCCTCACATCGGAGATTTAACCCTCATTAGGGTTGGCTAAGTGCTAGTCTCCAAACCGACCCTTGCATGACATCTTTCTCTTCTTCTCTCCCTCTCTTGTGCAAGGTAGTATGTTGATTTGGTTTACAACTTTGGCATTGCTGCGCGTGGGGATGGGCATTTAGCTTAGGGTCCTTCGGACTCTACCACTTGCTAGAGTCATTGCATAGCCCGCTTTCCTCATCCATTCTTTTTTTGGCCTCTCTCATGGTGGCTAGTGCCAACTTTTTGTTTCGTGTTTTATGTGTAGAGCAGCAAAGCTTTTGGGATTTGGATTAGAAATTGGCTCTGACTCTTCATTTTTTGTGGTTGCAATGTTAACTGGAATGGGGAACGCATTGAGCTCCTTTTGCCACACTTGGCAAAAGTAGGAATGTGCGTTAATAGCCTCCACATATCTTAGCCAATGTTCTTCAGATTCTAATGGGAAGATGTAAGCTTCCCTTCCTATGAAACCATTTGTTTTATGGGTCTTGTGGGTGGGTCTCTTTGATGCTCATAGGCTCATGGCTCATACCATTGTGGGCATACTTGCGGCACTGAGCATGAAGAGGGATGTCATCTCTTGCGTGTCTCTGTCGTGGTGGCAAATCTTGTACTAGTGCGTTTTGAAAGTATGTCCATGGTAGCAAAGGATGTGCATCTAGTTTTTAGAGTTCGGCTCTGGGAGAGGTGCGAATTCCATGCTATCCCGTTCATCGTCCATGTTTTATGGCACATTTGGCATAAATGTATTGTTGTAGATCTCACAGTAATTACTATCCTCAGCTAAGGATCCCCCACTCATTGGATGGAACTTCCAAGTGCGTAGGTTGACCTTTAGCATTTGGTCTTTTTTTAAATGTAAATGTAAATGTGATCTGTGTCCCAGTCATCTTGGTTTCTCATAAAGGTTCATCCTAAGATGCAATCATAGGAAATAGGCTACTGGCCAAAGTTCATCACCCCAAAGGTGTGTCAAAAATTGGTTTCGAGAATCTTTAAATCCCGCAAAAGAGCTATGGGATTCGTGGTGGCTACATCAACTAGTTTCACAATCAATGCGATGTCATCCACCATAGGAGGTTTTTCCCATTTTTCCCAATATTATTTGGTAACAATTCTCACTCCTGCCTTGTCATCTAGGATGACTTGAAGCTTATCAAAATTTAGGGGTAGTGCTGCATTGAGTTTGTTTCCCTCAAAATACTACCCTAACTTGTTCATTCAAACCATAGGAACACTGGTAATTCCATCTAGTTCTATGGATCCTTCCTTATCAATCTCTTTGGAACTTCCTAGTTCCGCATGTTCTTCCATTCCTAATCCAAGCCTTCCTTCCATCCAATCCTTCAAATCCTTCCATAGACTCGAGCTACCTTGAAGTAAGGTGCCAATGGGAATCTAGACTCGTGAAGACAGAAAGAAGAAAAGACTTGCAATATCTCTTGGAATGGGCGTAGGTTCGTGAATCTAGTTATCCCTATTCATGTTTAAACTTTTCAAGGTGTAGGGTATAGGGATATAAACTTTAGTGTTTGATCTTCTTTGATGGTCTTCCCTTAGATTCTTAAGATACACAACAACAACAGTGTCCACCTATTGTGGGAATGTTTAACTTTTGGGCCTACCTCTCGGCGGCGGGTGAGGTTCTTTGGGAGAGTGCTTGGTGGGGTTTGTTGCCATATATATAGGCAATGATGTGTGTGAACATGCTTAGGACCACCGGGGCACTTTTTCCCTCTTTAGGAGGTTTTTTCCCCCGACTTGTATATACGCCCATTATTTTAGGGCTAACTTATCTTTGTACATTGACACAATCTAATACACTGTGTGTTGTGTGCATTCTTGCTTCTTCTTCTTCAAGCTTTGTGTGCTTTTTTGCAACCCTAATTCCAACAATTGGTATCAAAGTAGGCATCGGCTCCCAGGGCTACGCCGCCGCTAGCACCCTCCAATTCACGTTCTCCAATTGAGGTGAGCTTTCACGAGCGCTTGTTGCAGGTCCCTATACTCTGTAGATAAGCTCGTAAGGATTTGCGTTCTCAAAAATTGCATCTGAGGTCGTTTCAGGCTCCATTTTTACATTACACGTTCTGTACAGGTGCGTTTCATTTTATGCAGAAATTTTGACAGTGCAGTTTTCTGCAAAACAGGCATACGTATTCTATTGTGGACCGTGCTACATAGCACGAGTTGTTTTCTGTTCAGTCTTTACTTCACAGGTAACTTTTGCATCAGTTTCAGTCAGTGGCTATGGCTGTGGCTATGGCTGATAAACAGTAATGATGTATTTCGCATGTTACAAATTGGATGGAGACAGCAACTACCCACTTCGGGCATACATGATGCAGCATGTTTTGGTTGCAAAAGGAGTGTAGAACATTGTGCAGGGTATGGATGTACGTCCAGGTTCTGTGGATGTAGGATCTATTAAGGATGTTGTAGGTTCTAGCAGCTCTACTGTTGCTATTGTTTTACCCACTGCTGAACAAGCTCATTGGGATGGTAAAGATGTGCAAGCTCATGTCTTGATTGCACTTTCTATCAAACGTAACATCACTCCACATATTCGTTCAGCTAAAACAGCAAAACAAGCTTGGGATATTCTAGCTGGTTTGTATGCAGGTCGTAAACGAGGCAAAAAATCTCTTACCTACGTAAAGAGCTAGAATCGAAGATTATGCAGGAAGATGATGACATGAATGTTTTTCTTGCTGAGATTAAAGATCTCAAGGAACAGTTGATTTCTGCAGGTGAGATTATTCTTGGTTATTCTCTTGTGCAAACTGTTCTTGATGCTTTACCTGAGTCATATCAGACTTTTGCTTCCATGTGGAGACTTGTTACTGAGGACAGACCTGATGTTGTCAAGTATGATACTTTAGTCAACAAGCTATTGCAAGAAGCGCAGTCCATGAAAAAAAGGGCTAGGCAACGTGCAGTTGATCAGGCATTTGTTGCTGCCTAGGAGAGAAGAAGTGGTAAGGCAACCCCTTCCACTGTTTCTTCTCCTATTAGTAGGTCTGTAACTTCTTCTCCTTCCACAGGTAGCAAAGGCAAGAAAAAGATCAGGTGCAACTATTGTAAGGCAACTAATCATGTCATTAAGAATTGCCCTAAGCTAAAGGCTAAAGAGGTAAAGAAGTCAAATGCAGCCACAATAGCCGATGCTTCTACATATGCAGATTCTGCAAATGTTGTGCAGGATACAGAATGGGCGTTTAGCGTGTATTGCCAGTATGACCCATCTGTACATGATGCATGTTTGGCAGTTTTTGTTGACTCTGATGTATGGTATTATGACAGTGGTGCTACAAAGCACATTACCTCGCATCATGATATGTTCACTTGTCTTGAGGCTGTCTCTAATGGGAATACTGTCACATGTGCCAATAATGCTTCTTACCCAGTGAAGGGCGTTGGTAAAATTATGCTTACTGCTGCAAATGGCAGCGTTTTCACACTTTCAGATGCTTTTTATGTGCCAGGGATAAAGAAGAATCTATTGTTTGTCTCTGCGCTTGCTAGACTTGGACTTGTAGTCAAATTTGTGGATGACAGATATACTATTCATGATTTGACTTCTGGTGATACGATTATTGCATCTGGCACCTTGTTTCGTGGGCTGTATAGGCTCAATTCTTATGACAAGTGTGTGGAAGATTCAGTAAATGTAATTTCTGTGAAAAGGCAGTTTCAGATGCAAAACTATGGCATGCTCGTTTTGGTCATCTGAACTTTGCTAGTTTGCTGCGTTTGCAGAAATTTGATATGGTTGCTTCATTGCCCCCTCTTAATTACTATCATTTTCAATCAAAATAAGAAGAATACCTCCATAATTAGGCTTGATTTTGATGAAATTTGGAAAGGAATGGTGTTGCCTCAACCTTTAAAACACCCAAATGTCCTCTAAACTTCCTCTTATAGTCAAGAACTCATCCTAACCACTAATCTCTCACTAATTAATGGTTAATTAGATTTAGAAGCAAACTAGTGAAGAAAACTAGTGAAATTTGGAAAGGAATGGTGTTGCCTCAACCTTTAAAACACCCAAACATCCTCTAAACTTCCTCTTATAGCCAAGAACTCATCCTAACCTCACTAATTAATGGTTAATTAGATTTAGAAGCAAACTAGTGAAGAAAACTAATAGCAAGGAGGGTTCCAATCACTCGAGGGACAAGGGATTTAGCCAAGCATGTGCACAATGTCAAGAAAATTCCCTCCTCTTCCCCCTTCTTCTCCATGCCTATTTCTCATGCATAACCACCTATTTCTTGTGAAAACTAAGGACTTCTTTCCACTTACTCATGTCTTTTCACATGTAAGGTTCCCCCCTTCCAAAATAGAGGAAACACTTAAGATAGTCCACTAAGTCTTACCTTGGAGAAAATTTCCTACTCATCAACACCTTGACCATGCAGAGATTCAAGGATACGATTCATAGGTAAGACCTACTCCTATCCCACACGGGGAGCGTGGTCTTCTAAAAATCAAATCACCCATGGGGTAATTGATCATAATTTGGATAACTATTAGTCTTAATTCCTAGAGACAATGATTTTTTCCTCATCCATGCAAGGCACAGCCGCCGTCCGCTGGCTTAGTCTTCTAGAATAGAATTGCCTGAGAACCTATTTATCTAGCGTAGAGCTTTCGCTTAATGTGTTGGAAAGCTACCCGACTAATCGGGTCCACCCATCCGTAGGATGGTGCCATCAAGTCGGAGCATTCCATCCTCCCACTTTCCACCCTACTCACGGGTGCGTCTATTTAGCGAGCCAAGAGCAGTGAGCACAGAGCAGTGAGTAGAAATAAAGTCCTTGTGAAAGTGAGCAAGTAGGGGCATGGTATGTAATGTTAAAGAGAAGAGTGAAACCATAGTGCAACTCTATAATGAACAGAACAAAGAAGACTAAAAAAGTTTAAAAATGACTATTACAAATAAAGCATTTTCAAATGAATGGTGCAGATATAAAAAATCACTACAAAACTCATACTACTTGGCTCGCTAAAAAGACGTTGAATTGGTCATTGAGCTACTAATAGAAACAAACTATTGTTTGCAACCACATGGAAACCACAGCGACTAGAGAGCATAGAAATCAAGCCATTAAGATGCACACCAATTTTAATAGCCATACCACTGACACAACAATATAATACTCTTTAGAAACCATAACCATAGGATTTAAAAATTTTATAATCCAAATAAAAATTGTCCAACAATCAGCTACATGCTATTGTAAAAAACATTCAGAAGCATAACATCCATCAAAACATTACTTCCAATAGTCCCAAAAAAATGATTGTCTCAATTAAAAAAAAGACTATCTCTAATGGCATTCTGATGTAGACATATGATCCTCATAACTGCAAGGAACACAAAGAAAAGAAAATAAGCTTTATCAATACAAAATTATTCTCTACTAACATATTTATCTTTTCAACATGCATACCTTTCAACATGCATACCTTTGCTGAGTATGGTTCTAACAGGTGATCATAGATCCGCTCATCCTTGTCTAACATTATGACATTGCGATCCATAAATGCTGCCACTAGCCCAAGAGTTCCAGTGCCAGCAAACAAATCCAAAATCGTGTCCCCAGGACGACTGAAGACGGAGACGATGTATTTGCTAAGCCGCTGACCTCTCTGACAACCGCCCCGCCATGGTCTACCCTTTCTCTTCACCAGATCCTCCGATGGCACTCTTGAAAACGCACACAAACCATTAACCATATGCCATAAAGATCACCGAAAATCATTTTAAATTCTATCTTGATTTGAATGCATACATACATGTCAAAGATAAGATCTTGCCCTACATCAAGATCATCACCTAGTGCCAAATCCCTTAGTTGATCCCCATGCATCACAAAGCTTGTAGCAGGAGATGTTGAGCGAACAAAAACAACCAATATTAGACAAGTGACCTACAAGCAAAGACACATTGGTTGTTCATGCATTTTCACCTTAAATGGGACAAGGAAGATTTGCACAAATGACAGCCCCAAAGAGAACAACACCAATACCTGGGTAGTAATCATTTGCCCCATCTTCTTCCCAATAGGTGGAGTACACCTCACAACCTGTCTATGATAATAAATGCCAAACCCAACGCTCTGTGCAACCTGCTCAATGGTCACTCCTTCTTCCATAGTGTAAAGGCATGTAAAGAAGCCTCGATCCGAGAGACAAGAATCAACAACTTTAAAAGTAGAGTCATACATGCCATCCCCCATCTTCTTCCCAATAGGTGGAGTACACCTCACAACCTGTCTATGATAAATGCCAAACCCAACGCTCTGTGCAACCTGCTCAATGGTCACTCCTTCTTCCATAGTGTAAAGGCATGTAAAGAAGCCTCGATCCGAGAGACAAGAATCAACAACTTTAAAAGTAGAGTCATACATGCCATCCCCAATCTTATTCCAATATGGAACCTTGTTTGCAACACAACCTCCAATGATGATATTTGAGGGGAAGTCTGCAAATATCAACTCCACACAGTAATCGGACCCTCTACTCTTGACATTCCCTACTGTGCAAATAACATTCATGGCATCAAGCACTTGCTTTCCCAATGAGGATGCATCCTCCATGTTCACAAAAGTAGCCGCAAGGTCCTCAATACTGACATTGAAGGCATAAATGGTTCCTATAGACAGGTTTTTGACATTTAACACACATAGTCTCAAGTCAAAACAATCGGATCACGATAGAGATGAGGTAGGAAGCTCACATACCTGGAGCTTGCAATGTCTTGGTTATGATGTCAGTTGGTTGCATCCCGCCTGCACTACTATTGGATGTCTGTTGTTGACTCTGCTCCCTATTTGCTTCCATTGCTCGATTCACCTCCAATGCACGTTCACTATTTCCCTCCCTAAATTCACTGGCAATGACTTACGAAAAGAAGCCGATGCAATCGATGTTGCATGTGATGTGGATGTGGCCTCATTATGATCAATTTGCTGGCTACGAAGCTCCAATATAGACTTATGTTGGCGATACAGATCAAGCTCCTCCTCAGGCACATGGTTTCTTTCAAGGTCCAACCACCACGGGCAGAAACGAGACTCTATGCTTGACATGGCCTGTTCAATGACAAACATGGGTAAACACAACTCACCCTCAATATGAACATGTTTCTCAATCATGGATTCAAAATGATAAATTCAATCACTTACTCTTCCAAGCTTCAAATCGGCATACATATAAGATTGATTGTCAACACAAAGCCACACACTAGCGAGAGGGGGTAAAATATCCAATTGGTGCTCCTCAATTTCAGAAAGCAACCATCTGCAAGCCAAAGCACAAATGATAAAACAACACACAGAAAGAAGCATGCATGTTTTTTAACAAGGAATATCTGGGTTATGTCGGAGGAAAACCTATAAACGACTCGCCGTGTAGCACTTTGTAGGCCTGGTTGATGGTCAATATCATGGCTAAATTTTATGCCTCCTTCGTGCACTTTGAAAGCCCTTTTGAAGTACTTTCTTCTGCATAGAACAACAAAAGAGGTGAATCGGCTCTCACCTGGCAACCTGACTCGATCGGCATTTTTAATATCATTTTGGATTCTCAAACCCAGCTCCGTGATCTGAAGCTAGTAGGAGTACATGTGCAGCCATTCCCTAACCTTTGTCTTATCATTTGGCATACCCTCAAGTGATCGCACTGCAGCCTGAGAGTTGTCCAATAGCTTGACAATGTGAGCCTTATCTGTGTCTCTGATGCAAGCAGAACCTATCATATTGAGCTTTTCCTCTGTGGACACATGATTGCTTGACGCGTGCCATGGGAGGGAGAGCACTGCACACCAAAAGGCCTCACCGTTGGAGGGATCAGCAATCCTTGCATATTTTGATGTTTTTCCTCTGTAGAGAACTTCTACCTTTCGAGTCACATTCTCCCTAGCAGACTCAGCAAGTGGTCCATTTGATGCCTCATCAATTTTTTGCTCCATCTCATCCTTGAACAAGAGCCAAGTCATAATCTGGATTGGCAAATGAAGCCAACTAGGCCTTCCTCTGGTAGATGCACTCTGCATCTCTCTCTCAACCCATAGCTTGTCCTCATTGTCCAAATGTGCCATGAGAGTTGTTAGGTCGGACTCTCCCAATCTTCTTAGTTGAAATAGACGATCACCAAATGTGGTTGGCACAAATGCATAATCATGCGTCCTACAAAACAAAGAAAAAATATGTTAATATTCTTGAGTACAAACAACTTACTTGACATAGAAGGAGACTCTGATAACAAATTAACTTACTTGTTCAACCTGGACAATGAAAACAAAAGCTCACCCACATCCCTCCGCTCGAACACATAAAATTTACAGAGAACACAACAATGCATGGACAAATCCCCTTGAAACCCTGTAATAAAACACAAAATTAGGAAGGACAAAGAAGCATAAGAAACTATAACATCCCAATGAGAACTCACCTGTAGAAATGCAGTCCATCCAAGCATTGTGTCGATTATTACCATCAAGAATATGCACCATTTTTCGGCTCAAGTACGGACCCCACTCGGGGTCAAGTGCAAGAGTTTCCTCAAATTGTTGATTCACAGTCCTCCAATGCTCATCCCAAGATTCCTCCCTCTCTTGTGTCAATGGTGTCTCCTCCCCTTCCAAGTCCATAATTGACACTGTGAAAGCTCCCATGCTCTCAATGTACCCACCTAGTTTTTTGAAGCTTCGAGTAAGAGATTTATCTGTTGAGGGAGAAACCTTTCGGATTGCCTCCGTCTGGATCATCCTACAGAGAGGAACACGTGGAGGTGGAGACCTAAATTTGACTCCTATCCTAAATTTGACTCCTATCCTATCTAAAAAGGCTTGTGGAGTAGATGTCTCTAGAATCTTCCCAAAAATATCAACCTTATTTTTTTTCTGCTTGCTTCCTTCAGTTTGGGTTGTGACAACTGTTTCTTCTTGATCCTCTAGTGGATGTGTGTTCTCTTCCCCCTCTATCTCTCTCCCAGTATCCTCAGTATTCTCACCTTCATCCTCATTATCACCACCTTGAGTATTCTCACCCTCATTTTGATCACCTTTATTTTCCTCAATTGCCCCCACTACATTTTGTCCATCCTCCTCATTTCTTTCATCACTATGTAGATGCTGCCTATCCATATCCACCTCCAGGTTAGTGTCATCTATGATATGTACCGCATGCTCTGTAGTAGTAGGGTTTGAGGAGGTGGCTTGCTCCAAAGTGCTAGAAAAATCAGCTTGCCTCCTTGTGTGTCTCGATGAGCTCTCACCACCTGGGCCAACCTGCACACTCTTTTTCCGCTTAGCAAGAGGTAACTCATCCATTTTTGCACAACAAGAACCTTTTAAGCAAGATGCTCTAGTGAAATGACTCGAACTCATTTGAAAACCAGATAGCCATGCAAAAATACAAGAACAAATCTTCAAATAGTATTGTACTCGTATTGTATAATTAATTGATTATTTTAACAGCAAATTCAGTAATACGACACAAACTTAAAGAAAAGGTGGCACATGACTAAAGAGATTAAATTCAGTACTGCAACACAATCATCAAACAAAGGTGGCACATTCACTATCCAACAAAACGGCCAACTCATTATAACGAACAGAATATCTTTGAGATTATCATATGGAGTGCTTTGGCCCAAATTCCAAGGCATTCAAAGCCGTATTGAATATTTTAAAAAAATCTCCATTGGAAAATATTTACGGAGCCCTTTTGAGGTGTTCAATTCAAGGCATTCAAATTTATTGGAAAATATATAAAGATTCGGTAGCCCAAATCTGAAGGCATTCAATATTGAGTACTAATAAACTTTAGAAGTGATATTTCGCAATCCAACACTTTTTTAAGGACAAACTTTTTTCTTTTTGTGCTATTGTTCTTTAGATGCACATGTTTGCTGGTCTCCTCTCTCGACTATGTGAGCCGTTTCTCAACCAAGAAGACATCAAATGTGAGTTTTTTGAGCTTCTTGTATACACAAAGTTTGCATAATATAGACAGTAGTAAGAGAGACAGTCTATGCAATGTGTTTGAGAGAGCACCATATAGATAGCATGTTCTTACACTACTCTCTCCAAATTTCTGCCGCCGCCGGGGGGATCCAAGGGGGGCTGGCAGGGGAGTTCGGGGGCAGCGCCCCCGAAGCTTGAAACGAACTCAAAATCGTGATGATTTTGTCAATGCTCGGCAGCAAAACATCCTATTATTTTGTGCGCTGAGCGCACAAATTAATTCAAGAAAAATAGCAAGAGGTAACGCCGCACATCTCATACTGTGTGTGGAGTGTGGCAGCAGCAAAACATCCTATTATTTTGTGCGCTGAGCGCACAAATTCATTCAAGAAAAATAGCAAGAAGTAACGCTGCACATCTCATACAACTGTGTGTGGAGTGTGGCGGCAGCAAAACATCCTATTATTTTGTGCGCTGAGCGCACAAATTCATTCAGGCAAAATAGCACAAATTCATGGATGATGATACCTTTCTGTGTCTCTTTGTTGGGGAGAAAGATTGGAGTGGGGAGAGGGCCCTGCGCATGAGATCAGCGTTTCTTTGCTGGGGAGACGTATGATGCTTCATGATCGCTTCTCTGCGTGTGTGCTCGAGGGAAGATGCTTCTGTGTGGAGGACGACTAAAAGCCTTAAGTAATTGCTTCATAAGAAGTAGCCGACTACTAAAAACCCTAAGTTAGGCACTGGACAAATTTTTTTATCCTAACACTAATGAATTTCAACACTAAAATTTAAGGGTTTGGTCAATATTTTTCCGATTTATTTAAATCTATAGCACAGTTATGCTATGGCATCCAACTGGTAGAGTTTTTGAAATCTAATAGGAGATTATGAAAAAGCGCAAGAACTAACACAAAGCAAATATGTGTGTGTGCGTGTGTGTGCGTGTGTGTGTATACATACACACACGTGTACACACAAACATATATACATATATACATGTACTCTTTTTGATACCCTTCATTATGAGTATTTTTGCAATAAATATTTTTATTTGCTTCTACCCATAGTCTTAAAATGAGCCTGGTAAAATTGTATTATGGCTAGTATATGCTATTGATTAGAGCAAGAACATCTAGTATTAAAATATTTCTGGCTAATATTCAATGTAAATTCCTTAATTGTTGTTGTGATTGCATTATGCAGGGAGGCTCGTGTTTTCCTCCATTCTACAATGGGTGCATGCATCCGAGTCCCCTTCTTGAATGGCAAATGTCTTGTGTCAATCAACATGATCCGGGGGAAGCTTGGAACTATTGGTGGGATAAATGTGGAGGCCTTACTTGAAATTGGAGGAGAGTATGAGCCCATTTGTCCTTTACACTTGTATGCAGGGATTGGAGACGAGGCATATTTTATCCTGGAGCATTCATTGTCCTCTGTATATATTGCCAAATCAGAGAATTATTTTGAGACCCCAGAACAAGGCCCCTCAACTATATTTCCTCCCGGTTCTCGAAAGAGTACTCCAATGTAAGTGGCATTAACTTTGACTTTGACATTTTCTATTTTGCATTGCGCATTGAATTAGAGTGCATTGTGCTTTACAGTGACTTGGACACTGAAGAGATAGAAGAAATCAATGTCCAAGCACATGGGTCATTGCAAGAGGAGATAGAGGTCTCTCCTGTGGAAAAGTGCTTTCAACATTTGGAAGAGGAAGATGTTCAGTTTGATACTGCGGTCTCGTGCTTTCAAATAATCCGCATGTTACCTCCTACTGATGTCTTGCACACTTTAATCCATGATTGTGATTACAAAGGCAAGGTAAAAGAGCTTCCCAAGGTGTACCCAGAGTTCAGTACATATGAGCTTGAAGGTGGGAAAGGTATGGAAGGGATGGAGCAAAAATACGAGGGCAACATTTGGACAAAGCCACAAACGCAAACTAGGGCCAATAAAACTTTTGTTCTTAGGAAGAGCTTCTGCGGGGGAACCTTCCAGTGCATGAATGAGCACTGCTCCTTTAGGACACGTATGAATCAACCAAACAAACTCCATTGGAATGGGCAGCTGATAAAATCTCCAAAATATGGGAATTTAGCAATTGGGAGCTTCGGGAACCTTGAGTGTTTTTTCTACAAGCATGTGCCAATGTGTCTTAAAGAATGTCCTGCTTGTGTCTATTATTTTATGCCAAAAGAATCAATGCATAGCAGACTATTTATTCATTATGGCAAACATACACACATGGTTTCCAAGGGAATGTGCCGAGCATCGATACGAAATATCAAGGCCTTTGTAGCACGTGCAGTGGGCATCGACCACAACGCTGGGCCCAGAAAGGTACAAATGATTGTGGCAAGGGAGGTGGTTCTAAGAGCATTCACTGATGATGACAAGGCACAGGGAGAATTCATGACAGAGAGGGAGCTATAGGAGATGTCGCAAGAGTTGCAAAGTTTGATAAATGTCAAAAAGTACGTAGGAAGTGCAATTTAGCAAAGAATAGTATGCAATTATCATCTTTAATACACTAAGTATGCTTTATGAATGCAGGGTGAAGCAGATGGTAATGCAAACACGAAAAACAACACGGCCTCTGGGTGAAGGATATGAAGCCATTCTTAATCTAAAAAGAACATGCCATTTTGAGTTCTTCCATGGTTCTCGATTTCCGTTGCAAGCCACCACTACTACTGAGCGTTGCTTTATCTTTAAGATGTCTACTACTGGACCTGGTTCTGGGATTGACATTGTTCGGCGAATGGACAAGGATGGTAATGGGGATCTTAATCAAGCATGGGTCTGCTTTGATCATGTGCATCGGATACTGGATGGCATACAATGGGAGCACATGTTTATGACCACATGTAAGTTACAAGCGGTAGAGAGCATTGCTTAATTTGTGTCTTTAATATAACTCTGTTTCCATTTGTGGCATGCAGGATTGGTGAGCTATTGACAATAGCAACTTGTGAATTTAGAGAAGAGGATGAGGATGCTCAAGTCATGTTTTGGGAAAATATGAATTTGGTAATGGTGGAGCACACAGGGAAGGTAGCAAATTTTTTTGGGTTTATGGCGGATGAGGCTGGCGCTAACTGGAATGCAGTGAGACGTGTCTTCAACGACGGAAAAGAGATGATTGAAAGGGAAAGGTCATGTTTATGGCATTGGGAAGACAACCTTCGTGTCCACACGCAGAGGTACATCTATAGCCCACATCAAGAAAAGCACAGGGAGATGTGTGAGAAGTGGAGGACTGCCCCAAACAAAGAAAGTGCCCTTCAGCAATTTCGCAGGATACGAGCATGGTGGGCAACTGGCAAGGCAGCTGATAAAAACATCCCTAAGCTTCTTAGCTGGTTGAGTTGGTGGCACTATAGGGTTAGTCGATGGGGTCATTTCATTTTAAAGGTAATGTTTGTAAGAGATTATTCATTGTATTATTGTGTGCCTCCTACTTATGTGCACTGCATTGTTTTTAATCAATTTCTACCACTCTCTTGTAGGATGGAGAGCCTATTGTCAATGCTCTTGTCCCAAGGACAAATATGTCAGAGACCAAGCATGCAAGCTGGTTGGCAGGGGAGGGGTATAGGCAAAAGATTAGTCTTTATGATGCTTGTGTGACAGATCTAATCAATGCTTACTTCCAATGTGCCAGACAACTGGCTTTCTTGGAAGGAAAATACACAGGTTGTGGGCCTACATTGGAGCTTTTGGTTGAGAGAGCTCTTTCTCGACAGAAAGCAAGTCCATCCCCAATAGCTACCTCACGAGCAGTGGATAATGCAGTGGCGGGGACCCCTATGTTTTCAAATAGGGTAAAATTCAAGGGTGAGAATAAAACTATTCGAGCCAAAAGGCCACTACACGACTCGACAGAAGAAAACTTTGGCAACTCTAGCCATAGGCCTAAGTTTAACTATGTGACAAGAGAGAGGTTAGAGCCTGCAATAGAGGTCGATGAGCAATGCAAAGTTTTACAGAGCCTTGAAAGTGATGTGCATGATACAAAGTGGGCCTTGCGGAGGATACCAACAGTGAATCGAGTTGAGTGCAACCACTGGGCATCAGGGAAAAAGTGTAGCTCAAGGTTGCGAGGGGGTGATGTCAGTCCTTGTTTTTGGAGTGATTCTCAACTATCCTCCTGGAAAAAGGAGAAGTATTGCTATTTTTGTAATACAGATGTTAGGCACACTTGGAAAATTACAAAGACAATATTACATCCACCAGAGGATGTCCCTTGTGTTTGGCCCATTGCTAAAGGTACCAAGTTACAAGTGAAAGAAGCCTGCAAGCTTATTAGAGCAGGATATGACATTGGTATTCCTCTTGAGTTTTTTCTAGAAAAGGAGCTTGCAAAAGACACTAGCGAGACAAACAAGGAGGTGAAACAATTTCCATATCGACGAGAAATTTCAAAGGCTGCATTTGGTCAAATCACTGCAGCCTTAGATATGCATGCAGAAGTTGTAGGCAGCCATATACATATAGAAGGGGTAAAGGAAACATTTAGTATTAATCCATTGACCAATGGGAGCCAAGACACATCTCTGATAGAGGTCACTATTCAGAAGAATCCAATGTGTTCATGTGTGGAGTTCAAAGATAGAGTGGCCAAGAAAAGACCATATCTTACATGCAAGCACATATACTTTGTGTTCTTAATGATTCTTGGACAGGATGTGAACAACAATATGCATATTCATCAAGTTTGTATTTCTAAGAGAATTGTAAAAGACATGCTAACTAAGTCTATTAGAAGTCATCCTCAACAGCTTTAGGAACCTGCAACCCACTTTAGTTGAAATATGTATGGGGGTCATGTCATACCAGCTGAACCGTAGTACTTGTTTTGGAAATGTTTTGGTTATTTTATAAATTTTCCTGTCTATTGTCTTTTGTTTGCTAATGGCTCTCCAACATTGTGAATACTATAGATTCAATATCTTTTTAGCGAGCCAAGCAATATGGGTTTAATAGTGATTTTTTGTATCTGCACCATTGGTTCGAAAAAAAAATTATTGCAATGGTCATTTTAGAACATTTCATGTCTTCTTTGTTTGATTGCTACAGAATTGCACTGTGGTTCCACTCTTCTCTTTAACATTTCATGCTCGCTTAACATCATACCATGCCCCTACCTGCTCACTTTCACAAGAACATGAGCTCTACTCATTGCTTTGTGCTCGCTGCTCTTGGCTCGCTTTTTGACCACCCCCCCTACTCACACGTCAATTTGTTTTCTAATTAATCCTACCACACTATTTGACATAAATAAACATGTTCCTTAATTAAGGTCCTTTTCACAAGATTTGTTAAAACAGCCTTTTTCCACAGTACAATAATGCCAAAGAGAAGAATTATAAAAAAATTTTATACATGAATCAATTCCATACAAGCCAAACTGGCTCTCTTAACCTTTTCCTTTTTATTGCCAATGATCTAGAATTCAGCCTTCTAGCCTCTACATGCTGGGCAAAACCCTATGGGACCATACACCTCATCGTCGGGCCGCTGTGTGGCGAGGACTCAAGCCGGCTTGTTACCCTCTCAGGCTCCATCGCTTGATCCTCCTACCCCTCAGAGGGATGTCTATGCACTAGGGTGGGCTTATTCACCACACTAGCTTGGGCCCTCAGAACTAGACAGCATCACAATCTCTCGCCTCAATCGGCAAACCTTATTCTCCCAATGGTTTGTATTGAATCCACCTTCTTGGTTCCCGTCCACAATATGCCCTAAGAATGTCTTCAATTACTTGGTTGACTCTCTCAGTCTGGCCCATCGGTCTCTGGATGATAAGCTGTGCTAAAGCAAATTTGAGTTCCCAAGACATGAAATAAGGATTGCCAGAACTTTGAAGTGAAATCAGAATCCCGATCACTGACTATCCTCTTCGAAGACCATGAAGCTTGAAGACCTCTTTGACGAATAACCGTGCAACATCAGAAGCTTTGAAGGTTTTATTTGCTGGTACAAGATGAGCTACTTTGGTAAGCAAGTCCACCACCACTAATATGGAATCATATCCTGCTTGTACAGTGGGAAGACTTGTGACAAAATCCATGCTTATGCATTCCCATTTCATTTGGGGGATATCTAAGGGTTGAAGCTTCCCAAGCATCTTGATTCTTTCAGCTTTGATCCTTTGGCATGAGAGACATTGCTTCAAGTACCGAAGGACATCATTTTTCAATCTTGGCCAATGATAGCTCTTCCTTACAACATTCAATGTTTTTGCATAGCCTGGATGCCCTGCAGCATGGCTATCATGAGCTTCACGGAGGATTAGTCTCTTTAGAGCTAGATCCTTAGGAATACATAGCCTTTGATTGAAGTAAAGAATCCCATCATGGATAAAGTACCCTTTGATTAGATTTTTCTCTTTCTCTGAAGTTCCTCCTCCTTCTACTAACTTCACCATCCTCTGGTAATCAAGATCATGAGATGAGACTTCTTTGACCTTGTCCAGTATGGGATCATTTGGCATCGAGAAGGATTTGCTGAGTGCATCCGCTACCACATTATCTTTCCCAAGACGGAATTTGATGTCAAAGTCATATTCTTGTAAGATCTCAATCCATCTTCTCTGCCTCATGTTGAGGTTAGGTTGGGTGAAGATCCACTTCAGACTCTTGTGGTCAGTTAACGAGCTAGAATTTGCCCCCCAGGAGATAATGTCTCCATAATTTGAGGCAATGAACAACTGCTAGGAGCTCTAAATCATGGGTGGAATAATACTAGTGTCAGGCGCGCTGAGGTAATAATGGCTTTAAGCTTGTCAAAGCTGAATTGATGGATTTGCACAACCACACTATTTTACAATCCTTCTTAAGAAGATCCGTCAAGGGTGCAGCTACTAAGGCATAATCTTTGATGAAAATCCTGTACCATCCTATGATTCCCAAAAATCCCATGAACTTTGCAGACTGATTTAGGGGGTGGCCATTCCAATATATCCTTGACCTTGGCTAGGTTTACCGAGATACCATCTTGGGATATAATGAATCCAAGATACTCAATCTGATGAGTAAAGAAGGTAAATTTGCTCTTTTGGCATAGAGTTTATGTCTATGTAGCAATTGTAGAACTCTACGCACATGCTCCTCATGCTCTTTAACCGAGTTGGAGTATACTAAGATGTCATCAAAGGAAACAAGCACAAATTCATCCAAGTAAGGGTGTAATATATCTTGCATTAGGCGATTGAAGGTTGCAGGAGCATTGGTCAACCCGAATGACATTACAATAAACTCATAGTGGCCATAACGGGTATTGAAAGCTATTTTGGGTATATCTGCTTCCCTAACTCTAATCTAGTAACCAGACCTTAAGTCTATTTTTGAGAAAACTTTGGCCCCATGAAGTCTATCAAGAAGCTCATCTCGATGAGGGATAGGATACTTATTCTTGACGGTGACTTGATTTAACCCTCGATAATCTATGTAGAGTCGAAGAGTACCATCCTTCTCTTTTTTTGGAAAAGAACGGGTGCTTCCCAAGGAGAGCTACTGGGATGTACGAATCCTTGCTCAATGAGTTAGGAAAGTTGCTCTTTAAGTTTAATGGCTTTAGGAAGAGATATTTTATAGGGTGTTTTTGAGATAGGTTGAGCACCACGGATCACCTCAATTTCATGATCGACTTCTCGAGGAGGTGGTAGCCCTGTGAGCTCGTTCAGGAAAGATGTCAGAGAATTCTTGGAGCCAAGAGGGATCTGTTTCTTTACTAGGTTTAGCAACTTAAGTTTAACTAGGAAAACCTATTGTCCCTTACGTGCTCCTTTGAGAAGATGCTTTGCCTTGACTACTTTAGACTTAGGTTTATCTGTCTTTCCTTGAACCGATACTACTTGGCCATGCTCATTTCTAAAAGTGATATTCCCCTGGCTATAATGAATACTAGCATTGTTTGCACTTAACCAATCCATTCCAAGGATCCCATCATAAATTCCTAATGGTAGGACTCTAAAATGACCATGAGTTTACTCACTACCCAATTCGAATTCAAGGTTTCCTACATAATGTTGAGATACTATTTCCTTTCCACTAGCTAGTTCTACAACCATTCTTCTAGCTGGTTTTTGACTCAAGTTTAATTTTCGTTAACACCTTGGAGAAAGAAATGAATGGGTACTGCCCACAATCAATCAAGAGCTAGAATGGCTTACCGTGATGAGTGGTTGGGGTTTGAATAACACCAAATTGTTGATTTGGACCTTGGTGTTCTACTACCGCATGGACTGTGGCACGTTCTTCTTCAGCTATCTCCAGAGTTAGTTCTTTGCTTATAGGCAGTGCGAGCAACTGTTCCGCGGCCTCTGCCACATCCACCACCCCCCTCACACCTTGATGGATGCGGGTTCCACGGCCTTGATTTGATCTACTGCTTTGAGGTAGAGATGATAATAGCTTGGGACAGTTGACCCTGAAGTGTCCCAGCTCATTGCATTCGAAACAAGGGGCCTCTCTAGAAGAAGTATCATATGAGCGGGGAACAAAAGAATTGGCTTGCCGCCCTCGATTGTAGTAGGGAACATTCTATTGGGGCTTCTTGTAAAGTTGATCTTTAGGGTTTGCTTCGGGGTAAGAACTCTTCTGAGGCTTGGCTTTAATAGACTTTAGTTCTTTCACAAGAGGCTTTGCTCGTATAAGAGCATCTTGCAATGCACTCGGCCTTATTTCTTCGAGGCGAGAATCCAAGGGTTTATTCAAGCCTTGGCAAAAACGAGCCACTTGCTAGAAGTCATCATGGTTGGGGCATACTTCCGAAGAGTGATGAATTTAGAATAGTACTCTTCCAAAGTTAAGCTGAACTTCTTGAGACTAAAAAATTCATTCATCTTGATGGATTCATGAGAAGGTGGGAGAAATCATTCCTTCATAGCTTGCTCCCCCTGCAGATAGAACTAGGTCATACCTATTAATTGTATCCTTGTATCTTACATGGTAAAGGTGTTGATGAGTATGAAACTACCCTAAGTTAGACTTAGTAGACTATCTTAAAGGTTTCCCCTATTTAGGAAGTGGGGGACCTTACAAGTGGTATCAAAGCCGATCTTAGTTCCTAGGAAGCGGGGGACCTTACAAGTGGTATCAAAGCCGATCTTAGTTCCTAGGATTTGCTATTTAAAGATTAACTATCAAGAGATTAAAACAAGTGATTGCTTATCATATGAAGAGGAATCAGTCGTCTCTACTAGCCATAGAAGTGATTTGAATATCCTCACATGTTGAGACAATCATCCTATGAAATTGTGCTTATATCTTAGGGGTGCACATGCAAGATATTTGTACAATAAATTTGAGAAATAAAATTGGGGAGAAAACCTTTTGAGGAAAAACATAGGGTGATCTAATTAAGAAATCAGTGAGCTGAATGACTAGAAGGATAGATCGAAACTTTGTTTAGAGAATTTTTAAGGGTATATCTCATTAGTTTGTATATTGTAAATTATTAAGATAATAGCTCCATTACTTGTGTATGGTACCAATACAGGTTTGAATAGTTGACGTGTGAATGCCATCACTGGATGCTTTACACGAGGACGGTCATCTGATTCTTGACCCCGTCTCAGACAAACATGGGTCTACTAACTTCGGATGTTACCAAAAAAATGAAACTCTCATGTGTATTAATATTAAGTGCCTTTAGATGTGGTGCTATGATAAGTATTTGATAGTTTTGAACTTTTCATGGATAATAGCTTTATGGTAGATGGTAAGGGAAGATTAAATTTTGAATTGTTTTCTTGATGACACGGTCCTTTTTTGAAGTTTGTATGATTTTCTTTTTATCTTTGTTATCCAACAAGAATAGGAGGCTCAATGACCAAAAAAATAAAATAAAATAATAGTTGAACGAAAATCTCTAATATTACCAAGGGAAACTTGAAATTTTACCTTTTCATGATTTTATTGTGATGGAAATTCTAGATTAACATGCCCATGACCAAGGATATAAGTAAAGTTAGTCAGCTATCATTGACAATAACAAATAAGTATTGCTTCAGCCTATTAGAGCAATATAAGGAGAGTACTACTCTTCCTATAATATATGAGGTCAAATTTTATGGAGGAGTCAATTTAACTGAGTAGACTTATCAGTGGATGGAGAGTGTCCCAGCAGTTAACCATGTTAAGTGTTGTACTTATTATATCATATAGGAAATATCATGAAATTTATATAGACCAGAAAGGTAAAGACCTTTTCTTAAGAAAGAGAGTTTGAGTCTGAGAGATTTCTTAGATATTTTTTAGGCAAGAGAAAGTGTCTCACCAAGAAAGCTTGGATAATGGCATTAAAGAAGTCCTTCATGGAGCCCAGCTGGAACCATTCAAAGATGAAAGAAATTTGAGGTAGTTACTGATGTTGCCAGTAGTTTAGCACTTGGTGCTGTCTTAGGACAAGAAGGGAGACCAGCGGCTTATATTTCTCGAAAGCTAAAGAAATATAAAGCAAATTATCCCACCGATGATTTAAAGCTCTTAGGAGTTGTTCACTGCCTCAAATTATGGAGACATTATCTCCTGGGAGAAAAATTCTAGCTCGTAATAACTGACCACAAGAGTTTGAAGTGGATCTTCACCCAACCTAACCTCAACATTAGGTAGAGAAGATGGATTGAGATCCTACAAGAATATGACTTCGACATCAAATTCCATCCTGGGAAAGATAATGTGGTAGCGGATGCACTCAGCCGCAAATCCTTCTTGAGTGCAATTTTGATGCCAAATGATCCCATACTAGACAAGGTCAAAGAAGTCTCATCTCATGATCCTGATTACCAAAGGATGGTGAAGTTAGTAGAAGGAGGAGGAACTTCAGAGAAAGAGAAAAATATAATCAAAGGGTACTTTATCCATGATGGGATTCTTTACCTCAATCAAAGGCTATGTATTCCTAAGGATCTAGCTCTAAAGAGGCTAATCCTCCGTGAAGCTTATGATAGCCCTGTTTTGCAGGGCATCCAAGATATGCAAAAACATTGAATGCTGTAAGGAAGAGCTATCATTGGCCAAGCTTGAAAAATGATGTCCTTCGGTACTTGAAGCAATGTCTCTCATGCCAAAGGATCAAAGTTGAAAGAATCAAGATGCTTGGGAAGCTTCAACCCTTGGATATCCCCCAAATGAAATGGGAATGCATAAGCATGGATTTTGTCACAAGTCTTCCCACTGTACAAGCAGGATATGATTCCATATTAGTGGTGGTGGACTTGCTTACCAAAGTAGCTCATCTTGTACCAGCAAATAAAACCTTCAAAGCTTTTGATGTTGCACGGTTATTCGTCAAAGAGGTCTTCAAGCTTCATGGTCTTCGAAGAGGATAGTCAGTGGGATCGGGATTCTGATTTCACTTCAAAGTTCTGGCAATCCTTATTTCAGGTCTTGGGAACTCAGCTTTGCTTTAGTACAGCTTATCAACCAGAGAGACCGATGGTCAGGCTACTGAGAGAGTCAACCAAGTAATTGAAGACATTCTTAGGGCATATTGTGGACGAACCAAGAAGATGGATTCAATACCTTCCTCTTGTAGAATTCGCTTATAATACATCTTATCATCAGAGCATATGATTGTCACCATTTAAAGCACTCTATGGGCAAGAATGTTTATCTTCTCTAAATTTCTATGATCCAACCATAAGAATTGAGGCATCCAGGAAAATGCTTGAAGAAATGGAGGAACAGACCAAGGCGATCCAAAAAGATATTAAAGCTGCTCAAGATTGGCAAAAGCATTATGCTGACACAAGGAGATCTAAAAGGATCTTCAAGGAAGGAGAGAAAGTTCTTCTACGAGTGCGACCCAAGTGTAGTTCTCTGTCACTTGGGAAATATAAGAAATGCAATCCAAGGTATTGTGGGCCCTATACAGTTATTAAGTGTTTGGGTGAAAGTGCATATAAGCTCCAACTCCCATCACATATCAAGGTCCACAATGTATTTCATGTAAAGTTTATTACAACCTTATGTACCTAGTTTAGATCATATTCTTGATGATGAACAAGTTATAATCCCAACTTAGGGAGTCCTAGAACATCTAGTACAGTGGAAAGATTACCCTGAAGAAGCTGCAACTTGGGAAGAAGAAGTGACACTCTTAAAGGATTACCCCAAATTCGAGATGAGGACATCTCAATTTCTTTAAGGAGGGAAGGATGTAACATGCCCATCTTCAATAACACTACCTGCCCATGAATTTATGATATTTTGTGATGTAAAAAAATCAATAATTTTAATAAACGAGCTGTTTCCACTTAGAATCTTAGAATTCTGAGTCCAAATTCAAAATCTGTGTGCGTAATTTTACCCTAATATAGGATTTTACAGCATTCAAAATGGACACCGGATCGGGCTTATATGTAAATTATTAGTTATTTTCACTTAAAATATGGCAAACTTAAACCTTAATAAATGCACGACCAGATGTCCGATTGACAAACGGTCAACACCCCTACAACTAGGGAGATACCACGGACATTTTTGCTAAATCATTTTTTTCACACCGTCGGGCGCTCCAACACGCATATCAAGGTCAGTACCCCAAATTAGGGGTCCTCACCCCAAAAGATGTCGTACACACACTCAAGCGCCCATGCAAGGACCAAGGCCGATCGCCCTAGTGTACGGTCTACATAGGCCGCCACGTGGATGCCCATGCTGCCTCTGACCCCCCGGAAGGTACATGCATACCATAGCTTTTCTCCATGCACATGCACCACTCCTTTCCCCAAGCTCATGCAGACCACAAGTCGGTGTACGTGCACCGTACACCATCCTTTGTACACACGCTTTGCTATCCTTTTCCCTGCACCCGTGCCCGTACTTGCACCTATATAAACCCCCCCGGTATCTCGTGGCCGACAGACCCTAGCCCACTGTTGTGCACGTACTTGTCATTCAGCCACCAGCGTCTGCACCCATCTCCCTGCGCGGCACTGAACTACCGTATTATACCCGACAGCCTTCCAGCAAGCCATTTTTGACCATCTCCAAGTAAGGCCTCTGCATGATATTTCTTGCCTCCTCTCACCCTTGAGCCTAGAGTGTCACTTAGTTGCTCTCTCTCTCTCTCTCTCTCTCTCTCTCTCTCTCTCTCTCTCCCCCCTCCCTCCTTCCCTCCCTCCCTCTCTCCCTCCCTCCCCCCCCTCGTGTGAATAGACTTAAGGGGAGGACTCCTTCTCCTTCTCCTTCTCCTTCTCCTTCTCCTTCTCCTCTCCCTCCTGTTTTGTAGCCATCTCCTTGCAAATTCAGTTTAAGAACACCTCCCCTCCCCCTCGCCCCCTTAGCCGGTGACTTTAGAAAGGGATTTTAGTCTCTTAGAGGCGATTCACACCTAGGGATTTGTTTCTCATAACTTGAGCAAACGAGCTCCAAATTGTGATCCGACTGAAGAGTTGGATTCGTGGCATTGCGGTCTACAAGAAGGTGGGCAGAATGGCTCCTTCACTAAAGTGCCAAAATATCACCCCGAGAGCCGCACACATCAACGAGTCTCGCGAGAAGTTGCTCCAGATACCGCCCCATCTGTCCCCTTGGGAACCCCACAAAGAAATAATGACCAGGTTAGCTTGGTCATCGTTTAAAAGGAGATTTTTATTTATTATCAATCTTTAATGTTAACTTTAAAGACATTAAGAAAGAGAGGCTATTCTTCTTTATACCAAAATTCACGATGAAATTGTTGTTTTCTCAAGGAAAGTGACAAAATCTGTCATGTTCTAGAATCTGTTTGTAAAATGTTATCTTGATTGAGTTAATAAGTACATGTATATTCTTCTCTCACCTCAACGCTAACCCTGTTTCCGTGCTTGTGTAGGCGGTGTGGCAAGGTTAGCAAGGCCCATAGTCAACCCAAGGTATCCCTCATACCATTGGGAGAATAAGATTTTGCCAATGGAGGCGAAAATTGTGATGCTGCCTAGTTCTACGGGCCCAAGCTATTGCAGTGATGAATAAACCCTCCCTAGCGCGTAGACATCCCTCTGAGGAGCGGGAGGATCAAGCGATGGAGCCTAAGAGGGAGTCATGCCCGGCTGGAGTCCTCGCCAGCCTGCTGCTGCCGGTAATGAGGTGTATGGTCCCGTAGGGAAATGCCCAGTTCGTAGAGGCTGGAAGACCGAGTTCTAGATCATCGGGAGAATAAAGTAAAGAGCTTAGATTTGGCTATGAATAATTTTGAACATTGTACCTATTTTTTTAAATAATACTTTGTTTGTAAACATTGTGTATTATTGATAAAGACTATTTAAACGAACCATGTGTAAGGATTTTAATTAACAAACTTGTTTATTTATGTCAAACAGTGTGGTAGGATTAATTAGAAAATAAATTGATGCATGAGTTAGGTGGAAAGAGGGAGGATGAGACGCCCTGACGGCAACATCCTACGGATGGGTGGACTCGATTAGTCGGGTAACTTTCCAATAAATTAATTGAATTATGTTAGATAAATAGATCCCTAGGCAGCCCTATTCTAGAGGACTAGGTCAACGGCTGTGCCTTGCATATATAAGGAAAAAAGCATTGTTTCTAAAAGTCAAGAATAGAGGTTTCCCGAAGTAAAGTCGATCACTCTACGAGTGGTTTGATTTTAGAAACCCTTTTAAAAGACCACGCTCCCCCTGCGAGATAGAACTAGGTCATACCTACTAATCGTATCCTTGTATCTTACATGGTCAAGGTGTCGATGAGTAGGAAACTACCCTAAGTTAGACTTAGTAGACTGTCTTAAAGATTTCCCCTATTTAGGAAGCGAGGGACCTTACAACCTACTAGGAAAAACAAATATAGTCCCTCACATGGAGCTATGTAGATTCTCCTTACATATAGTGCTCATGGGGTTGGTGAGAACTTCCATGGATCATCACACATAGGGCTCAACAGTCCTTTACTATATACCCTAGTTTTCCCTAATAATAGCATTCTATACTATTTCCACTTTGATTTATTTGCCATCCACCATGGACTCTATGGCTCCCCTTGCCTCCAGAGTGGCCTCTTCCACCTTTTTTATGATTGAGAGTCTTGTTGTTATTGTCTATGACTCTTGTTTCCACATCGACCTACACCTCAACCTTTAGACCAAGATCTGGGTGGTTGCAGGATCAGGGTGCCCAGTTTTGTCCGCTTATTAGGAACCCTATAAAGAGTGAAAAAACATGCATTTTTTAACCTTTAGTGGCCAATCTCTCCTAGTAGCTAACGAAGGAATTTCCTTTCAAGTTCTTTTGTTGGAACATGACATGCAAAGTTGGGAATATGTTTGCATAATTTAATTAAGCATTAGATAGGTGAAAGTATTATTTCCTTAGGTACAAAATCAATGTATACACCCTGTCCCAAATTTGGACTGATTTCATAAAATGTTAATGTCTTTTACATATAGACTCATATGAGATTCTCACTTTGGATCTTAGATCTTCACATAATATAGAGATTATGATTTTTTGAGAAAATTTTAAGATATTTGTATATTTACTTTAAATATTTCAAGGCCTTTAAAGTGATATAATACATGCCACTTTTGCACCCACAATAACTACCACTTAAAATGCTCAATCTTGTAGATCAAAAGAGTGGTAGATAGACATTAGTAGAATGTGGTGGTTAGTCAAAATTGCAAATCCAATGGTTGGATTTTTTATGATATCTTTTCCAAAATGCTTCCAGGTTAACAGAAGGCCTACAAATATTAAGAATATAATTAATAAAATTATATTTTTGATATAAATCATCTAAAACTTATAGGGACTAGTATACTTGTAATGGTGCATCTATGGAAAGAAGAATTGGATCACTCTATGTATGGAAAAATCATCATATTTTTGATTAATTAGACTAATTTATATTAATTTAAGTTATATTGGGTTAATTTGAGTGCATGTGTATTTTCTATTAGTTGCTTGATCTCATTTGAAGTCCCTTGCCCCCCCAATTTTTATCTCTAAGCATTGTCCCAGTGCAGCATAAACTGGACACCCTCATCTTGCAACAATCCATCTGCCTCTACCTATGTCTGAGTAGAAGGCATAGGCATATGCGCTCCTTCATATTCCTAAAAGATGATTTACTCACGACATTCATCTCCTTAACTGGTCATAAGGGCTATAAGGTCCTGAAAGTTAGGAATTTTTTTTTGAATCTAAATAGAAGTCTAAAACTTCTCATTTATTCCTAGCCCATTCAATGTGATACATAGCTGTCCCTTTGTCACGTTATTATGTAACTCATACTTTAACTATATCTTTCTAGCCTTGGTACTTTTCTATATAGCTTAACCAAGGTAAAAGCATCTTTAGGCGTCACTATATCCTGTATGTGACTAATCATAGAGTCTAACACACTAATAGAGAGCTAGTACATGACCTTGCTGGTCCTTTTATGCCATGCTTTAAAAACATGTACTTGTTGTTGTGGAATGGGATTTTCTTTGGGAAGCTCCAAACCCTTCTCATCACCTGTAATGAACTCCTAATATCCTTTTCCCATGAGGAAATTTTTCATCTTGAACTTTCATGCTTAGAAGTTGTTCCTATCCAGCTTCTCACTCATAATGTTGAATAGACTATCAACCATAATTATTTGTAGTAACTTTCATTAGTTTACAAAAATGATATTCCGCTATCCAAATGACACACTTGTAATAAATTCTACATTAACAATAATCCTCGGGAGGCTGTACTTTTAGGAAGACCTACATATAACATGTATTCAAAGGGTATTAAAAAATACCATTTTCTATGAATTTTGACTTAGTAAAATGACCCCTGTTTCTTTATAAACTTATAGTTTTTTTTATTTCAAATCTCCATTTAAGACCACCTTATGTAATTAGATTTCTATAAAGTTTGTTCAAAATCTTGGTTTAAAAAACCCCTCCTAATGATCGCACACATAGTAGAACTACATATGTTTAAGTGAACCCCTCAAGCATAATAATCTTGCAATCTCTAGTAATTTGTCTTGATAAATATACACACAATTACTTAAGGTACTATAAACTTGTTATACTATCACTTTATGTGAACCAAGGTACCATAAACCTATAATACTATCACTAAGTGAACCAAGGTATTGTAAACTTATTATATTGTCACTAGTCACTAGTCACTAGTCACTAGTCACATCAACATAAGTGTGCCATATATATGCAGATCCTAAAAACTATGTAGATACTTTATATCAATTGAAATACATAATTGTCACTAGTCACTAGTCACATCAACATAAGTGTGCCATATATATGCAGATCCTAAAAACTATGTAGATACTTTATATCAATTGAAATACATAATTGTCACTAGTCACTAGTCACTAGTCACATCAACATACTTTATATCAATTGAAATACATAATTGTCACTAGTCACTAGTCACTAGTCACATCAACATAAGTGTGCCATATATATGCAAATCCTAAAAACTATGTAGATACTTTATATCAATTGAAATACATAATTGTTTGTGAGACTAACAATTACAAAGATGTTGCACTGGCCAAAACAATTGCTTTTAACACTTGCACATAGTGTCTATAAAAAACTTGCTGGCCCAAAACGGGGTGCGAAACAAATCTAAATCAATTTTTGAGATACCACAAAGCCTTAGGGGCTTAGCATATAATATACACTACGCTCTTTCTTCACTGAAGAGAGCTCCCCAAGATATGACAATGCCCCCTCTTGCTATGATTGCTACTATTGTCCTTGGCTAGTAGCTACATGTCAAGATTTGTTTGGGAATCAAAGGAAAAGAGATGAAATTACACTTACCCATGTACCGCTTCCTTTGCTTGCCTCTTGCTTACTTCTTGAGCTCTTCATGCGAACTACCACCTTGGCTAGTAGGTACATGTCAAGATTTGCTTGGGAATCAAAGGAAAAGAGATGAAATTACACTTACCCATGTACTGCTTCCTTTGCTTGCCTCTTGCTTACTTCTTGAGCTCTTTATGCGAACTAGCACTTTGATACCATGATAAGAATGTGGGGGAGAGGGTGAGCTAGAGCTCCTTGCAAGCAAACTTCTTCACACATACATACAAGAGTAGATAAGCACACGAGAGATGGATGGATGGATAAACTTTCTTTTATCTTCTCACTTCTCTACAACCATAACATAAAGATAAGAGTACATACACACTAAAACAAAGAAGGTCATTGCATAGTGTGAAGCCAACTATATGAGTTGGTGCCATAACTCTAGTAAACCAATATAGCCTATAAACCACTAGTGGCATATCAACCATAATCTCACCAACCAAGCCAGTGGCGTAAGTGCGAAGCTATCATCCTAGTGGATCATCCATATCCACACTAGTTGAGCTTGATATCTTAACATGTGTGCATGTGTGTGTGTGTGTCTCCACACATTATACGCACTCCACACATTATACGCACTGGTTGGATATATCTAATGATTTTTTTCCTTTACAAATATAGCCTAAGGTTGGGTGTATAGTCTGAAAGAAAAAAAGGGGCTATTTGTAGCCAATGGTTATTTTATGAGAGTCTTAAAAAATTTGTTGGGGTATTTTAAAAGAAAAATATCTAGCCAAAGATTTTAAAAGTGTCCAAAAACACTAGTTTTAAGTGAGGTAACATGACAAAATTGCTAAATAATGTATTAAATGCCAAGACATAAGATATAAATTAGTAAAGATTAGCTAAGGTTTATATGCTTTTATGTTTATAAAAGCTATATATTATACTTTTGATAGCTTATTTACATCTATTTCATGACACGGCATCTTAGTTTTTACCTTTGTCCAACTCCAATTGTAACAATGGAGGACATGTGGGACACCCTCAACTTTTCTAGGGAGTTGGTGTATTAGTCCACAACTAGCTCAAAATTTATTTGTTGTCACAATCCCAAAACGTGGTACTTGGTCTTGTGCTGCATTTTGACCCAATTTACCCATCAAACCATGATTTTGGCTTTCCTCGCCGACCGTTGAGAATGGGTCATCCTACGTCTTACCTTATTGACCCAATGTACCCATCAAACCATGACTTCGGCTCCTCGTTGTTGAGAACAGGTCATCCTGCTTACAATAAACAGGAAGGGTTAAAATACGGAGTGGTTAATATCGTGTGAATGAAACTCTCATTTGGTTGCATCTCTATCTAGCGATCAATAACTTCCAATAAAGTGCCATATCCACTTAGCTTCTGCTAGAGATTGCCGCATTGCTGTTGAGGTGCGAAGACCAGGATGTGGTGGGCGGTAAGGCAAACACCGGCAGCCACACGTTGTAAGGAAATTTGCCACTCCCCCTGTTTGGCTCTCTCGTGGGAAGCCTTGTGGCGTGCGCGTTTGTCTTCTGTTTACAGGAGAGGGGGGGAGAGCGAGAGCAGAGTGCCACACGAGACCCTATGGCTACCACTTCCTCTAGCCCCTTTACAGCCGCCTGCGTCTCCTCCCTCTCTTCCCACGCCGTCTCGGCCTACTCTGACTGTTCCACATCAGATCACATTATCCCTTCGCCCTTCGCCAAACTCACAGGCGTCAAGCTCTCCTCCACCTCGACCTTCTATAGCCACCAACACCAGCAGAAGAGGAGCAGCCGCAGGGGTAGCCAGCAAGTCCCCCATGTCATTGCGACAGCAGCCGTGGAGACCGTGCCGAAGACCGATACCTCCCTGGTGGAGAAGTCCATCAATACCATCCGCTTTCTCTCGATCGATGCCGTGGAGAAGGCCAACAGTGGGCACCCGGGCCTGCCCATGGGATGCGCCCCCATGGGCCATATCCTCTACGATGAGATCATGAGGTACAACCCCAAGAACCCCTACTGGTTCAACCGAGATCGCTTTGTCCTCTCCGCTGGCCACGGCTGTATGCTGCAGTACGCCCTACTCCATCTCGCCGGCTACGATAGCGTCCAGGTCCGGTGTCTCTGTCTCTGTCTCTGTCTCCCTCTCCCTCTCCCTCCTCCGCTCCCTCTAACTTACCTACCTTCCCTTGCTGAGCGGCGCTCTGATTCACTGTGTGGCCTTGGCAGGAAGATGATCTGAAGCAATTCAGGCAGTGGAAGAGCAGGACTCCCGGTCATCCTGAGAACTTCGAGACCCCTGGTATCGCAGGTGTGTGTGTGCGCGCACTGTCTTTGCGAATGTTTTTGATTCCTCATACTCAGAAATGCAAAGTCGTGTCTCGCAGGCCCCTTGGTCAGGGCATCTGTAATGCCGTAGGCTTGGCGCTCGCCAAGAAACATCTAGCTGCACGCTTCAATAAGCCGGACGCCACTATTGTGGATCACTACACGTAAGCCTGTTTTCCACCTCGCTCCAGCTGTGTACTTGGCCTTAATAATAATATATATTTGCATATTTTGGGCAGGACTTTTTAGTTTGCGGCGCATTTTTGCCTGCTACGGCCATGACTACCCTTCACTCTTTTGAAGCTGGAATGGATTAGGTAGTAAACTATGTAGTGAGATAAGACTTGGGGAATGAGCTGCTAGACGACCCAAAGGGTCATCTTACAACAATAGGAAAGTGGTATGACCACTGAGGGAGGTCACTTTTGTTCTTCTGGGTGGCTGTAAGCCTGCTGCTGATGGTTTATCTTGGGGTAAAAGCTTCCACCAAAGAGCCGGGGAGAGGTCTGAGGCTTACAATAGTTTGGCAGCAGGTACTTAATCTGTTTAAGACTATGCCCAGTTTTGTACAACGATAAATTTGTTGTTACCGTGGATTTTGCAGACTGTGATGTCAGTCCGTCCACAAGTAGGATCATGTCAGTTGTGTAGTGTGGTGTTGCTTCTTGCCTTTTAAGCTACATTTTAGCAATCTCGCAGATATAGCCCTCTTGTAAGTTTGACATACATTTTTTGCTTGTGGGCTGGTCGCTGTAATGGTTTTGCGCTGCTGCCTACCTTAGATTTGACCTGGGCCAATGTTCAGGTACTGTATTGTGGGAGATGGATGCAACATGGAGGGAATATCAAATGAAGCTTGCTCTCTTGCAGGGCATTGGGGTCTTGGAAAGCTTATCGCTTTCTATGATGATAACCATATTTCTATTGATGGTGACACGGAGATTGCATTTACTGAGAGTGTTGACGCTCGTTTTGATGCTCTTGGTTGGCACACCATTTGGGTCAAAAATGGCAACACAGATTATGATGCTATCCGAAAAGCCATTGCGGATGCCAAAGCTGTGATTGATAAGCCAACTCTTATCAAGGTCTAGACTCACCTCAGCTACGTAACTCTTATCTTGGCTTATATTTTTTATGAACGCCTTACATTTGCCTCACCTCTGCAGGTGACAACTACCATTAGATTCGGTTCACCAAACAAAGCCAATTCTTACAGTGTCCATTTCCATGGTAGTGCACTTGGTGCCAAAGAGGTGGAGGCTACCCGCCAGAACCTGGGCTGGCCTTATGAACCCTTC
Organism: Cibotium barometz; assembly: GCF_041138505.1. Lineage (NCBI taxonomy): Eukaryota > Viridiplantae > Streptophyta > Polypodiopsida > Cyatheales > Cibotiaceae > Cibotium > Cibotium barometz. The sequence goes on along the minus strand of NC_141111.1, from coordinate 538,713 downwards.
TTCGTTCCAGAAGATGTGAAAAGGTGTGTAAGTGGAGACTTGTTTTCCGATTTGCAAGTTTCCAGGCGTAAAGGCATTGTACCGAACAACTAAACTGCGTGGAATGATTTACTTGCAGTCACTGGAGTCGCCATGTTAACGGTGGAGCAGCCCTAGAAGCAAAATGGCAGGCAGATCTAACTGCATAGCTGCAAAGTAGCCCAAACCTTCTGCCGTGCTCCATCGCTCTAGGGGGGTATGGGGCTCAACTGTAAGAAGCCGACAATAAAAGTCAGAGGCAATCCGCCTCACCATAGAAGGATCCGAGTGAAGTGTTTAAACACTCCTAGTAAGAGTCCACTTACATGTGTGTCCGCTCAAGTCCGATACTCACAAATGTAGGCCCGAGAAGCATGTCCAAGACACTACAAACACCGCATATCCGATCATCACTACACGAACACACAAATGAGAGAGAGTAAAGGGGTTCGGCTAGAACTCGCCACCCGCTCCAAACCATACACACACTGTGGTAAGCCATTCCCGAGCTAGAGGTCAAAGCAACCCTTGCAAGCCCGCACACACAAGGCAGACGTGTCCCATACCATGCGCCCCTAATCCTCATAGCTCAATGACGAGTTCACACTACAATATAAATTGTGTCTAACGAGAGGAAGACTGGGGGAGAAAAATTGGATATCCGATTCCTAAGTGTGCGATCCCTACTATCCACAATAGCCACTGGTTCATGGGGAACATAGGTAGATAGATCCTCAAGTTTCATGTCAGAAACCAAGTTATATTCTGCACCCATCACCTCTTTTAATTTGTTAACTTGAAAGATAGGATGTACACGTACTCCATCTATGGGAGATTCAACCTATATTAATCTTTTTCAAGATCATATAAGGTCCATCAAATCTTGGAGACAACTTATAGACTTTTCTAGTGCGCATTACGTGACAATCTTTTGGGATTCTCAAATAAACTTCTTCGAGGACTCTAGCTGATCGCTTTTGATTAGCATCAAATTGTGCTCTATCCAACGCACTCTTGATGCTATCTCTTGCAAATTACAATATCTCTTGCTATTGTGTAAGAAATCAATTGCAACACCAACTCGGACTTGCTTTAAGCCAATCATCCACGGGGTGCAAGGCTGATATCCTTGGTGCTAGGCTTCATTATGGCTGAGTTTGCCTTGTATCTCCGGAGCTTTGATAGAAACTCAGCACACAGACCTTTGTATGAATGTATGCTGTGTGTGGGTGGGGGGTGTGTTTGTGGGAGGCTGGAGCATATATTGATACCAAGTTCTACACCCACTATTGGGCACTAATGACGTTAGTGGGGATGTCGTAGTATCTAGTCCATACTATGCATGATGGAGTTGATGGTTTATTGTCTTGTGGATGACTACCATGAGGTTATATATTGCACTAATGACGTTAGTGGGGATGTCGTAGTATCTAGTCCATGCTTGCACTTGCACTTTCAGTTCGTTGATTTGTTCATCTTTCTTGATAGTCTCGTGTTTCAGTGCTGCTAATTCTCCCTGGAGTTTCTTCAGTTCTTGCATGAGGTAGGCTTCCCATGGTGTCGGCTTGCTCACGGGTGGAGGAATGGGCGGTAATCGTGAAGCGGTGACTGAGGCAAAAGACTTCTTACTTTCCATGTGTTGCTGCTGATAAAGGAGAGGGTTGTTGGTGGAATGAGTCCCCCCTCAAGGGCACCCTCTCCCCTTTGGGGGAGACTCAGAAAATGTGACCTACAAGATGCTCAGCTCTACAGGTGCAGGGGAGAGTTATGTTGCTGCCTTGGGGGCCTGAGCAAGGGTGGGTGGGGAAAAGGTTACACAAAGGTGCAGGCGGGCGAAAGAGAGAGAGAGAGAGAGAGAGAGAGAAGCGAAGAGAGAGAAGGCGGGTGGGAAGAGAGAAGCGAAGAGAAAGGGGGCGCAAAGGTGCAGGCGGGCGAAATGCAGGCAGAGAGAGAGAGAAGCGAAGAGAAAGGGGGCGAAGAGAGAGAAGGCGGGTGGGAAGAGAGAAGCGAAGAGAAAGGGGGCGCAAAGGTGCAGGCGGGCGAAATGCAGGCAGAGAGAGAGAGAAGCGAAGCGAAAGGCGGGTGGGAAGAGAGAAGCGAAGAGAAAGGGGGCGAAGAGAGAGAAGGCGGGTGGGAAGAGAGAAGCGAAGAGAAAGGGGGCGAAATGCAGGCAGAGAGAGAGAGAGAGAAGCGAAGAGAGAGAAGGCGGGTGGGAAGAGAGCGGGATCCTGGTGGGCATGGCCGACGAGCACGATATAAGATGACTGCTCTATCAGTGGTGACTCCCTGGGAGCACTCTCATGGGTTCTGACAGGTCGTCTGGATCCTTCTGCTTTTGTTGGGGCCAACAGAAGGCGCTGGAGGCATGTTTGAGACCAGCTGTTGATCGTGTGTACAGTGCCCAAGGTGCAGGCGGGCGAAAGAGAGAGAGAGAGAGAGAGAGAGAAGCGAAGAGAGAGAAGGCGGGTGGGAAGAGAGAAGCGAAGAGAAAGGGGGCGCAAAGGTGCAGGCAGGCGAAATGCAGGCAGAGAGAGAGAGAGAGAGAAGCGAAGAGAAAGGGGGCGAAGAGAGAGAAGGCGGGTGGGAAGAGAGAAGCGGGGCGAAATGCAGGCAGAGAGAGAGAGAGAAGCGAAGAGAGAGAAGGCGGGTGGGAAGAGAGCGGGATCCTGGTGGGCATGGCCGACGAGCACGATATAAGATGATTGCTCTATTAGTGGTGACTCCCTGGGAGCACTCTCATGGGTTCTGACAGGTCGTCTGGATCCTTCTGCTTTTGTTGGGGCCAACAGAAGGCGCTGGAGGCATGTTTGAGACCAGCTGTTGATCGTGTGTACAGTGCCCAAGCACGGTGTGGTGTTCTCTGGTTGGCAGAGGCCAACGAAGTTCAAAGCATGGTGGTCGTCAAGGTGGCATTAAGCACGGCAGCTGTCAACAGGCAGTGGCAACTTGCAAGCGTGGTGGCTGTCAAGGCGCAGTGCTAAGCACGGTGACGGTGTGCTCTTGTTGGCAAAGGCCAAAAAGGCGCTAAGTGCGGTGGCTGTGAATAGCAGGCAGTGCCAAGCCTGGTGGTCTTCAAGGGGAAGCGCTAAGCGCGGTGGTCATCAAGGCGGTGGTGGCGGTCTGCAATTCACCGGACTGACACGAAGGCAGTACAGCCCAGCACGGAGGTAGCAGCGTCAGAGCTGAGAAGGGATGCACATCTTAGTTACTCACTGCTGTAACGATGAATGGATGGCGTGTCATGTGACAGCCAGCAGAAACGGTGCTGTGGGCTAGATCTTAGCAGGCGCAACTTTGATAGCTAGCGGATGAGAAATGGCAAGGTCGTGCTGATAGAAGGCGCGCTATGCACGCTGCAAGGTAGGTGGATAGCTGGCCGGGGAGACTTTTTCGTCACTATCTGCAGAGCTGGAGCATTGATTGCGCAACAGGATAAGGGCTGCAAATTGTTGTCAATGTTGATTGATGCTGAGGTACTCGGTGGTGACAGCTGGCAAGCAATGGTGAAAGCTGGCCGTGTTTATAACACGCAAGTTGGCCATGTTGATAGCATGCAAGAATTACCTGCAACTCGCATTGAGGGCACCCTAATGGTACATGGCAGTTGACACTTGACCAAAGGGAGAATTTATTATCACTATTTGTAGAATTGAGCATTTATTGATAATGCATGCTTTGGTGCATTGATGGCGGGGTCTAGTGCTGAGCTGGAGCCCTATCGATCTAGGCACTGAATTTGTAGTGTGATGAAGATGCTTCAACTTCATGGAAGCAAGCACTTGAGACTTCTCACCTTGACTCTAGTGGCAAAATGCATGGGGGTATCCTCTTCATTTTGTAAGCAAAATTCACCTTTGTTGGCAAGGCTTCAATTATGTTGGTGGGACAAGCTCAGCTTCTCCATCGGAATTCTTTGGCAACATGGGTTGTCTTTCAAATGTGTCTTAGTGAACACTTCTTCTTCAGCGGCTTTGTTCCTTTTACGGCTGTGTGTCATCTAATGACATGCTCTAAGGCATGTGTATCTTGGAGCGATGGTAACTTGGTGTCATGGACGACCTAGTGCCTTCATCGACTTTATGTCATTATTTGACTGTGTCGAGTAGATGTTTGTTCTCAACATGGCATGAGTAAGATATGCCTGTGTGAGATTTACACGAGATTACATGTGTGTGATTGGTCTTAACAAATGGTGTCAACATGGCATGCATGAAATGCATGCGTGACATTAGTGAGGGATTACATAAATTGCTTATGTGCATGTCACCTTTGTGGTTGATGTAATCTAACTTGGTTAAGCCAGTGGGCACTATCACTGAGTGTGATGTGTGAGTACTTGATAAGCACACCCTGCGCAATATGGATGCTTGATCAAGAGGGAGTGTTAGAATCTAGGTGATCTAGCATTTATTGTGTGAATTTGTGCACATTGGGGACAACTCAGTTGAGCCTAAGGATAGAATAATAGACATGAAGTCTAAGGTTATTCTCTTATATAAGTGGCCAATTACTAAGGGGAATAGTAAAGCCTGATGGACCTAGATAAGGGCTAGGTGGCAAGCCCTTGACATCATTGCTTAGGTCATTGGGAGGGCTCTTGAAGCCTATATAAGTTGTATCTTTCTTTGTGAATAATGAGCAAGCTTGATAGGTCTTTGTGACCTTCCTTTGTGGAAACACTTGTCCCGAGCTTATTTCTTTGCTTGTTACTGTGTTAATCTCTTGCTTCACTTCTAGCTTTGTGCTAGTTATGTTTATCTTAATGTTCTTTGATTATGTTGATTAAAGTAGCATTAATCTTTGAGGTTAGGATTAAGCTTTGTGCTTGTGGCAGTTAGGGTTTCACTCTCTAGTGCAATCCCTAATATTCCAATAAGTAGGCGGCGCTTTAGAGGCGACGTAGGTGCTGGCCACGCCGACTAGGCTGGCAGGCAGCGCTGGCTCATTGGGCTAGGAGTGGCATTGACTACCTGAGTGTAGGAGGTACAAAAAAGTGGCAGCAAGCAGCACAAGGCTGTCAACACAGACTGAAGCTGCCGCAAGTGCTGGCTGAGGCTAGCGCAAACGAAGGCTCTGTTGGCAGCAAGCAGAGCAAACCAAGCAGGCCGCTAGAAGGCGGCCAGGCGTAGCAAGTGGTGTTAGTAACAGCGCTGGCTGCACAGATGCACACGGCTAGGTACAGGCTGCAGCACTGGCAGCAGATGGCTACAGGTAGCGGCACACAGAAGTAGGTGGCACTATCAATAGTATAGTATGCCCAGGCGTATAACAAGATGGCAGCGCACATCAGTAGCCGGTGAGGGGTGCTAGAAGAAACTCATTGATCAAAAAGCTTGATAATGATGATGATGACGACGAAGATGGTCTTCTCGCACTCTCCCATGAACTCGATGTTGACGAAGAAGAAGACAATCTTCAAACTTTGATGATAGCCACCACCCTTCAATGTGCTTGTTCGTGGAGCTACAAGAGAGGTCCAAGCCTTTTTATACTTGAGGAGGGCCTTGCTTTTTCCCAAAAGCTTATCCATGCTTTTGCTTTTGCCTTTAACTCTTTGCTTTTCTCTTTTGCTTTGTAATAATAAAATTTTGACTTTTAATTAAGTTCTTGTGCTTTGCTTTTCTGGCTTTAAGGCGTCGCTTTTTGGCCTTAGAGTTTCTTTTTAAGAAAGCGGCTTTTAGCTTTTTGGTCCGGCTGAGTCTCCTCTTGCAAGTGGTGCCCTAGCTCGCAGTCAACCCAATTTGACTTTTTGCTTTTTCTTGGTTTTTTACCAAGACTGGTGCTTTTTCTTGAGCAAACCTTATGGTCCCTATCCCCATGCCTTCTTCCACCTGTCTGGTGTCCGAGCAAGGGTTTCATCATGTGAAATAAGCTAGGAGGGCCAAGTAGTTACATATGGGATGCCAGGGCTGACTAGTATGGACTCCTGTGAGTGGAACCTTAGCCCCTGACTCGCGGGAGGTTTGCGGACGCGAACCTACAAGTGGGTGGTGAGCTTGCTTGCACCCCTATTATTTGGTTTCTCTAATCTTGTTTATGACTATGTATTAGGTGATCCTTGGGAGTCCCTGACAGTTGATATCAGAGCTAACCTAATTGCGAAGGCACGAAAAAGCAAGGTTTGCATGTCGTTTGTGTTTTTCAGGGTCACCTAAACCAGATATCGCTTGGTCACCATATCTGCTTTTTGAATCTGCAAAAAGTAGGTGCTTTTTTAGGTTTTGCTAGTAGCACAAGATTATTTGTGGATTTTGAGAGAAGGGGGAGAAAGGGGAGAATTGTATGCACGCGTGCAAGTGAAAGTTGTTCCAAGAAACTGTTAGCAATCATCTCCTGTCCCTACCATATTACTAAGTAGGGAATGAGGACCATTGTTGTGAGTGTGCCCGCCCATATAGGAGCTTTCTCCATTTTTCCCCATTGTCCATGTTTTTCTCCCAGCTTTGCTAGGAGTAGGGGGGCTGTATGAGCTGGCCGACTGCTATACCTATTGGCCGACGTGTATCTCCTAGTCGATTAGTGTTTTTCTGCTGGCGCCAACTCATACTATGTTGGCAAACTGCTTTCATGCTGGCCGACTGGACGTTTTCCAGTCATGGGTCCCATCAGTAACGAGTCAGCAGCCCAGTTGTTGCTACTGACCGACTGGCTACCCTTCTTATATATATCACATGCCTTGCCCTCCCACTCAATTTGTACTAGATTCTGATGTATACAGTAGAGTTTATGTTGGGGTAAAGGCATTATGCCCACCCTTATAGTGTGTACAAGCCCATAAGTTTTATAGTACATAGTACACTTAGTACTTTTAATGTACTAAGTGCACTATGTGTACTAGAGCAAATATACATGTGTGATAGGGGAGTCACACACTCATACTTTGTGAGTTGACTTATCCCCCACATGTCTTTCTCTCTCTCTCTTCCTTCTTCTCTGTGTGTGTCTCCTACATGAAACCCTAACTGTTTCAGCTGAGCTTATTAAGCTCCTTCAACTGGTATCAAAGCTTGGAGTAGTCAGGGATATACTGGCCATTCTTCACCTCTCCAGCCAAGCCGAGGGGGTTGAAGAACTTGCCACCGGGGTAGCCTTGGAGGCCAGTGGAGTTACTGAAATTCTCAGCAGTGCGTGACTAGGGCGTCGCCCAGTCCACGGCCTGGCTGCCCGGATCAAAGAAATCCACCCATCGCTTGCTCTCCACCCACCCCATCAGCAACAGCTGGGTACCCAACAGGGTTCCGAATGAGAAAGGCGCAACAGCTCCGAGCGGTGCTCCTGCTTCGAACTATGGCACACCACTCCACGCTTGCCCGTCGCCTACCAGTCTGACTCCAACTTCGCTCGTCGTCGACCTGCGTGCCATCCCCACTTTGTGCCCGAACCCTTGTTGCTGACCGAGTCGGCTCAGTCTTCTGCTGCACGCCTCAGGAGCTCCCGCTTGAGGAACTGCCGTCTGCACAGTGGCTACCCTTTAACCATACTCCCGCCTGGGGAGCCCTCCATCTGCACAGTCTTTCTGTAGCTCGCCTGAGGAGTATGTTACATGATATGGTTTTATCCGCTAGATTTTAAATTCCATTTTCCTCCCAAAATTCAAATTCGAATAAAGTAGCCGTTTTGAAGCTTCAAATTAGAAAACGTTTCTTCTTAAGAGAAAAGGTTTGACTCCCTTAAACTGCCAAATAAAAGGGCC
>NC_141111.1:403582-530979 GCF_041138505.1 Cibotium barometz | reverse complement strand
TAAGACCACCCCCTAATGACCTATCTCTATTCATTAGGACCAAAAACGTCTCAAAATGGGCTGTGTAAGGAATTTCGCTAACTCTATTCATTAGGACCAAAAACGTCTCAAAATGGACTGTGTAAGGAATTTCGCTAACTTGCTAATTAGTAGAATGTTGACGGTCAAAACGGCTCCAAATTTAGCCGTTTTGGGTATTTAAAGCGTATCTATCTGATTGAATACGTATCTAAGTGCATATTTTAAAATCTAAAAAAATATATCGTTTTCATGCTACTCTTTAATGGCTCGTCTCAAAATTTGTCCTCTTTTAGTGACTACGCGGCAAAATGACCATTCTCTCCAAACGCACTCTTATCCATTCTCCAAAAAAATTTCACTCCTCTGCTTCTCTAAAAATTTCACAAGCTACATCTCATTCTCATTCTTCTGTGTCTCTCATGATCTAATAGCTCTGCTTATATTTTTTGCTCTGTTAGTAATGAGTGATACATCTAATCGTAAGTTTCATTTAAATATCAAGCTCAACCAAGAGTATGCAACTACACGGAGTGTCTACCAAAGATCCCTTTCATATGCAAATGAAGCTCAACATCTTCGCAACGAAGGAAAGAAGCATATTGACCTATGGGACAGATGGAAGTCTATATCCACCGGATCCCAAAACAGGAAGGTATCCTTCTTTTCACACACCACATGATTTGATTAGATTTGTCGGTGATGGGGAGGATGGCTTACTTGGTTATAGTTCAAGACTATCTCAATCACATATTTATTATGCAGAATATACTACATATCTTCAAAATACTTCATCTTTGAATGCAACAAAAATTATAGAACTTGAAAACAAAATAGTGTCTTTGAAACAAGAAAATGATCAATTGAAAACCTTAAAAGAAACTCCAATAGGATTAAGAGCACGAGTAAAACGAATGCGGGATGTAGTTAACTTAACAGAGAGATCTGGACAAAGAAAAAAAAGGTTAAAACTTGTAAGAGATCATGTTACTAACCTTCTAGGATTTGACATGCCTAATGCTCAGGAAAGGGTAAGATTTTTGAATGAGCTTATGAATAGGTCGGATATCTTGAAACTTTTAGAACTTCCTGAAAATCAAACTCAAAAAAACTGGTCTTTCAACATCTATTAAAAGATATGGACTTATTAGTCCAGCCTTCCCAAATGCAAGAAGTTTGTGACACAGTGGGAGTGAGTAGAAAGGGATACAGAGCCATCTCTAAAACCTGGTTCAGGGTCCTTAAGTATTACAAAATCAAAGCTTTTGGGTTGCCTAGACCTCACAATGTTGGAAAATATAGAACTCTGTTAAATGAGGAAATTTCTAAACATTTCGGAGAGTATTTCCATATTGAGGGAACAATGCCATATGAGAGACAAAAAAAAAAATCATCTTTTGAATACAACGTTTATAATAATATTTGGATGAACATTAGAAAAGTCCAATCTTTTACGGTGAGATATTACAACATAAGAGAAATAGATTGTGAAGGAAAACTTGTATTTGTTTTAAAATTAGATGAAGCTCAAATCCAAAAATGTCAAAAAATGAAAAGAATATCTATATCCCTAATGAATAAAGCATTGGACTATAGTCAAGGTAAGCTTGATTCTCCATACCACAAAACTCAATCAGAAATGGAGCTATGGTGGATTGGATCAGCTCAGGTACCAGTAGAGAGTCATGAAACATTAAAGTGTCTCTTCTCACAAACAGACATTCCTTCAGTTATTCAATGCCAAAATACAGGTGAACACCTTCATGTTGACGACATAGGTGATTTCATTGTGGAATGGCATTTGAGTGCCGACCTCAAGGCCTTGAAGTGTATGTTTGGTGTATGTGGAGGAGCAAATACCAAATATCCATGTCTTTATTGCATGGCAAGCACAGGGACAAGAGAATGGCTTGCAAAAAATGAGATTGAAAAACCACCATCCAGAAATAATGTGAATGTTGTCGATTATCCAACTTCTATTAAAATATGGGATCCAATTCTACCAATACATTTGAAAAATGTGCATATATGTACATTGCATGCAGAGATAAGAATCTTGGACAAATTGCTAAGACTTCATCTGGACTATGCATATTCTATTAAGCCGACTAAACTTGCAAATGAGTGCATAGGAAAGTGCGAAGCCTTGCTCTCTCAAATGGGTTTTCATGGTGGGGAAGTGCATCTTAAAAAAGATCCTGTTCTTTCTGGAGGTACAGGTGATGTTCTGCAAGATGTTTCAATGGGAGGAGCAAAAGCGAGAAGATTTTTGAGCAACCATGACACCAAACAAGTCAACGCAATGTGGAACTGTTGGAAACAGCTATGTGTCATCACCACAAATGTCAAAAGTAGACCAGATGTAGCCAACAAACGTATGGAAGTTTGGAAAAAACTCGACAATTTTTTCAAAGTCCTTAGACAACAAGTTGGTTCAAATACTTATGCAGATGATTTCAAAAAAGCAATAAAGCTTTTGATCAAAGCTATCATAGATGCCTGGGGAGAAAAAGACATAACTTATTACTTGGTGAGTGTTCAGACTTATCAAAACAGTTATAAATTGGTGTGTCCAGACTTATTACTTGTAATTTCTTAAATGTACTAACAAAAATTGTCTTTGTAGCATATTCTTTACTTGCATGGACCATATTTTGCTACAGAAGGACCACTTGCAACATGGAATACACAAGGAATGGAAAAGTCTCATTATCAAGCGAGAACTTCCTTTTTTAGATGTACCCGAAGAGGAGGAGGTGGACAAAGAAGAAGCAATGCACTTAAAGAATTATTCAATTGGTTCTACAGGAGGCAATTACAAAGGATGAGATCAAAGACCCAGCAATCTGAAACTACACCAACACCTCAAGAAAGAGACTAATGATTACTAACACATTTGTACCTCTAACAAAATATTTGTTGAAATATAATCGGTCCTTGCAAAATATTGTGTACATTAGTTTTTGATTCTCTTGGGACTACTTGGCATGTCACCTCTGTATCTCAAAAATTTTCTCCTTCTATAACCTCCAAGAAGATTGATATCTGACACCTCAGCTGCAGCTGCATAGCTAGAGTAGCAAAGAAAGTATCCTGCTCTTGAGGCATTGAAACCTGCAGCTGCATAGCTAGAGTAGCAAAGAAAGTATCCTGCTCTTGAGGCATTGAAACCTGTAGCATATCCAAAGATTCTAAGAGCAGCAGCTCTCTCTAGAAGCAAAACCTTGTTAGCATTTATTTGAAGGGGAGTATATCCCATGAACCTTGACAACACCTTCAAGGCAAATATTGGCAACTTAGCATCTTCAGAGAAGTTCATGTGGAATGCACAGAACACAGCCTTATCCAATGTAGGCAAGTAGTGCATGAGAGCAGATGAAGGCCTTCTTGACCTAGTGTCTGTAGATTTCACTCTGCTGCCTCTAGCTCTTCCTAGAAAATCATCCTTATCAAGCAATTCAATCTGCAAGACAAAAACCTCAATTTAAAAAAATTACAATCACAATAACATTTTACAAAAGATTAAATGGAAGCTACCTTCTGCAACTCATCCTCAATTACTACTTTGTCTTTCATCAAGTTGCATGAGCCAACCCTTTCCACTTTATCAGAATCTGCCTGAAGCTTGAAATCTCTGCCAAAAGACTCAATACCTAACTCAATAAGCCTGTTCTCAAAATCCTCATCACTCAAGGAAGGTTTCCCCTCTTCCACTTTTTTAAGGCACAAGGCAAGTGCATCATTAGCAGGGATAAATGAGTTGTCAGATGTTTGCAAATCAAGTGCCAAAAACTCTTCCTTTGACTCTACTTCTGTATCAATAAAGTCTTTGGCCACTTCACAAGCTTCTGAAATTGCTGCAATACAGTAGTCTTCTCTGATATTGAAGAGACATTGAAGATAGGACAGAGGAATAAAATCTTTCTCATTGATATAGAAGAAAAGAAGGTTTGGAAGAGTAACAGAGGATTCAGATATGCTTGCTTCCTCTGAGGACTCTTCAGTAATAGTGAAAGCCCTAAATTCTGCAACATCAAGATTGGCACTTTCTCTCTCCTCAGCTTGAACATCAATTTCTTCCTCTTCTAAAATCTCGCATTTCTCTAACTTTGAAACTGTGGTGACATTTAAGTTTTCTTCCTCATTCTCTGCATCAATTTCTGGTTGTTGCTCTTTATCCTGTATTTCTGCTTTCAAAAATAGGAAGAAAAGAAAGGAGACATCCTTGGGGACAAGGTTGCAATGCTTTTTATGGATTGGACAAGAAATGGATGAAGGGCATGTGAAAGAGGTTCTATTTGAAAATCTACTGAACCTCTTTGTAACTTTGGCTTTCTCCACAGACAGCTGTGTAAAATCTGGAAGGTGACAAAAATCATGGCCTCCGATACGAAAACAATGAGCTTGAATTGACATTTCAAATTGCTTGTACTCATCTTCAAGAATGTCCTTTAGCTTCAACAAAACATCTGAAAGAGAAAACCTTGGATTGAATATCTCCACTGCATCAACGTATATCTTCATATCATGACCATCTTGCAAAATAGCATTCAAGAGTTTCTCACTTGGGCTTTCTTCAACAAGTTCATGTCGACCCGCAACACTTTTACTCATTGAGATATTTGAGAAAAATGCCTGAAAAATTCTGATGAGCCCGAACGAAGCGAAAATGAAAGGTCCAAAATAATTGGAATGCCTCTATCGTTGGTGCGGGCTTCGGCAATTCCAAGGTCCCAAAATAAATATTGAGTTTTGCAAAATAGGGCTAGGAAGAGAATACGGTGCACAGCTTGATTTGACGCAAATAAGTGGTCCAAAACTGGGGAAAAAAATTGAAAGAGAGTTTTGAAAAATATATGTAGCGTGATTAAAACACCTTAAATAGTGACCGTTTATTCCATGTGGCAATAATGATTACATGGCACGTGTACCCAACGGTCTTTTGTACGACATATCCGAGGTATAAAAAGTTAATTTTGTTGAAAATATTCATATTTTTCTCTGACACTGTATCAAGCAAAAACAGGCAATCTTATTTCCCCAAACCTACTTTTTCATTTCTTTCCCATATCAAGCGATTGCACATTTTTAGGACATTTGGAATCCTTTAATCGCTTCGTTCCGTCCTTTCCCATATCAAGCGATTGCACATTTCCTGCCCGAATCAAGCGATTACGCTCATCCGAGATTTTTGGATTGCCCTCATCGCTTCGTTCGGGACTTCTACTTTTTTTTATTTCCTGAATCAAGCGATATTCACTTTCCATTATATTTGGATTCGCTCTATCGCTTCGTTCGGGCCACCTTATTTTTTTGTTCTATTATACAAATCTCTTCATCTGGTCTCTTTTTTTAAGCTTCAATGGCAAGGACAAAACAGACTGCAAGGAAAGTCTACCCACCTTTGGAGACTGAAAAAGCTGAGGACAAACCAGGACCTTCCAAACAAGAAAGGCCTCTTCCAAAGCCTCGTGCGAGGGCGACAGCAAGAAAGAGATTGAATTATCAGGTGAAGTCCTTAAGAGAGATAAGAGCAGCACAGAAATCTACTAGTCTTCTCATCCCTCGACTGCCATTTACTCGAGTTGTCAGGGACATATCAGAAAGGTTAGTTGGCAAAATGAGAAACACAAATCTTCAGAAAGTGCGATGGGAGACCCAGGCCCTCATGTGTCTTCAAGAGGCTTCTGAAGATTTTTTAATCGACTTTATGAATGATGGCTACATTGCTGCTGCATTTGCTCATAGGATCACTCTTATGAGCAAAGATTTTGTGCTTGTGTCCAGACTTAGATATAAGTTTGACAAAGCTTAGCCTATTCCAAGTCAAGATATGAGAGCTTTTGAAATTCTTAATATCCCTCCAACAAGGCAACCCAAGCAATCAGTTGTTATTGAAGATATTTCTCATTCTTATGATACAAGAAAAGCTCAGGATATCAAAGAAGAAGTTGAAAAAGAGAGAGAGCAGGAGAAGATTTCAGAGGATGTCATTCTTTCTCAGCAAGCTGAAATTCTCCATGCATCCAATTCAGAGCTTTATCAGAATGTGACAGGTCAAATGATAGTAGATGTGTCCATGCATGGAGAGGATGAGGTTTATTGTGACATTGCCCCTGAGGACATAAGTATGCTTGTGAATCACAATATTGAGATATCTGACACAGTCCTCTTCATCTGTCTGAGGTTTGTGTGGATTTGCTTTTGTTTTCTTGATGAATTTCTCAGACTCCATATTTTGTTGACATGTTTTGTTTGTGTCTCCAGATGTCTTATGAGGGATCTTCATGAATCAATGTCTGTGCAAGTGACCATTCTTGATCCCCTTGTTACACAGTGCCTTTTCAATAGGCAAGGGGATCTTGCAAGTTTTCTCAAAAACTTTGATATGCTTACCTGCAATTTCATTGTATACCCTTATGTTGAAGTGTAAGACTCATACTCAATTATCTAATAGACATGACAGTATTCATAACTAATTTCAGTATTCATATTATCACAGAGGCCATTGGAGTCTTATTATCTTCAATCTATTGGATAGAGATGTGATCTTTATGAACTCTTTGGCATCCATTCATGGGAGAAGTAAAATGTAAGAATCAACTTTTCCATGGTTTATGTTCCAGGCGTGCGATAAGGTGCTTTGAAGCCAAACTGTGAAGAGCTCTCTTGTGCCAAACCGCAAACACATACACACACACATACACTTACATGACATCCACAAATACACACACACATATACACTTACATGACATCCACAAACACACACACACACACACACACAGAGGTATTTTACGGTTTGGCGCGATATGGCGCTTGCATGTCTAACGCTTGTTTGATATCGTGCCAAATCGCACTGGACATACACAGAAACACACACACACACACACACACACACACAAGTATTTTGCGGTTTGGCACTTGCATGTCTAACACTTGTTTGATATCGCGCCAAATTGCACTGGACATACAGAAACACACACACACACACACACACACACACATGCACGCATGCACGCACACACACATGCACACACACACTTAGAGAGAGAGAGAGAGAGAGAGAGAGAGAGAGAGAGAGAGAGAGAGAGAGAGGTTGATTTATGTCTCTTTCTACCAGGCTGATTGGTAGATCATGGCGAGAACAAAGGCCACTGCAAGGAGACAGGGTAAGGGACCTGGATTGGCAGCAAAGGCTGCCTCTCAGAGAAGAAGCCAAGGAAAGGAAAACTTGTTCATATTCTGAAGCAGGCAAGAATAAGGAGATTCTCACAGAACTTCTACATTCTGAAGGAGATCAAGAAGGTGCAGAATTGTGTGGAGTTATGTGTTCACAAGCTCCCATTCTAGCGGGTGTGTAGGTCTATATGTGAGAACTGGAGCCTACCCATAAGGTGGAAGAGGATAGCCTTGCTCTCTCTACAGGAGGCTTCTGAAGACTTTCTCGTAGAGTACTTCAATGACCTGTGTGTTGTGTGTGCCCATGCACATAGGATGACTATAATTCCCAAGGATAGTGAGACACTGAAGAGGCTTACGTGGAGGTATGAGAAGCTTCTACACCTTGTAGAGATTATAGACCCGAAAATGAAAAACATCCTCATGATTCCACCAGCAAGAGCTCCTTAGGATAAAATAAAAATTGTAGATATTACACATGATATTAACATAAGAGCCAGGGCAAAACAGGATGCCAGACAGGAGGAGGAGCAGAAGGCAAGAAAAGACAAGGATTAACAAGTAAAATCGAACCCAAAGAATCTCCATGAACAATACATCAAAGAAATAGAAGAGTTGGAGTTAGCCAACCTGGAGATACTAAGGAGCTTGCAAAGGGGCATTTTTTTCTTTTGTGAATATGGAAGATGGTGAGCGACAGCTCTCCCTTGACATCGTGGTGGATGTCAGAACTTTGATGGAGAGGACATCACAAATCACAGATACTATCCTATACGTCTGTTTAAAGTAGGTATCCAAATTGCATTTTCTGGATGATATGGTATTTCCGTCTCTAGTTCTTCCCTTTTTCCTCAATGAGTTACCCTTGTTTTTGCAGTTTAATAAAGTGCTAGCTTCCACGTGAGAGCCACTCTGAGGTGTTTATTCTCAACTCTCAACAACTGGCACCATTGCTACTACACGAAGAAGGAGTACTTCCCAGCAAGAGATTCAAAAGTGGTTCATCTATTTGAACATGTTGGAGCTTACTGTATTAATTTTTCCATATGAATCATGGTATGTTACTCCTCTATCTTGTTAGTTATATACATCTAATAGATAGCCTGGATGCCTTAGTTTTAGACATTTATGCCTCTTACAGGAACTATTGGAACCTTGCCATTATAAAATTGCATAAGAGAATCATGTGGACTCTTAATTCAGTACGGAGATCACATCCTGAGTTAGGCCTGTAAGTAAACATTCAAAGCACCTTTCTCTAGTATCTATGGCTCCTTGAAGTTGGCAATGTATCTTATTGTGAAAGCATATTTATTATGCAGGTATATAAAAAGGCTTCTTCATGTTCTTGGTTCCTTATATGGAGACAATGAACTGTACAAATCAGTGGTTAAGCCTGTTCAAGTGCCCAAGAAAGGAGACTCACACTCCTGTGGAGATCGATGATACATGCAGAATATATTCTCCAGAGTCTCTTCTCCATGAATCCCTTCATGTCCAAGGTAAGTGGAAGAATCATTGGGTGGACATTGATTTAGCTAGATTTGCGGTCTAACATTGTGAATTTTGTTTTTTTAGACCGCATTACAGAATTATGATAGTAACTATGTGGAGCGGTACAGAGTGACCATGATACGATTAATACTAAAGAATAGCACAGAGATGTCTGAGGAGAACAAGTCGAAATTATGCAATCCTGCAAACGTCAAGGTGCTCCTTCAGGCTGTAGGGGACAAGGCAAAGCCCTCTGAGCACATAGAGGCAGAGCCAAGGTCCAATGTGGAGGTCAACATTTCAAGGCTGATGAGGTGGAGCAAGCTGAAGAGGCAGAGCCGAAGCTTGAAGGAAAATAGACCAAAAGCAGACTGCAGAGGTTGAGACGGGACCTAGTAGGGAGGCAAACAATGAAGAACCTAAGTCTGATGAGGATGCCAAGTCTAGTCAGGATCCCAAGCTTGATGAAGATCCCAAGCCTAATTTACCTGATGTAATGTAACCAACTCCATTTTAAGAATTGTTTCTATTAGCTTTTTTTGTCCCTTAACAATGATTATAAGGTTCTGTGAGATCCCTCTGTCCCCTCCGTGCACCGGACTCCCGGTAACTGCTGACAGCGGAAGCAGTCCCCTCATACGCGGGACGGTTTCTCACTCGGGGCCTCGCCCACGAATGTCCGGGCACGAGACTAGGCTGGTGGTCACTCCGAAAATCGAAACTGGAAAAATTTTCCATGCTCGAAAAGCGGGGACGATTCCACCTTTTTGAATTTTCTTAACGAATTTTTTTTTTCTAACGAGATCAATTTTATACTATCCTTTACCCATTTGGCCCATGGGTTAGCCACCACCCTGCCCATTGGAATCGGTAGATCCAAACAAGTACTCACCCACCCATAATTGAACTGCCTTTCTTAACTTTAGCTTTAGAAAATAGGTATGCACACACTCCTCTTTAAAACTTTAATAAAAATAATCTATTGACAAAACAGATATGATCACAAATTTCATAATTCAAAATTTCCATTCAATCCCTTGTTTCATAAAAACAGTATCACTCTGGACTCTCCATTGGGACTAGCTGGTCAGCAAAACGAGATCCAGTTAACAGATTACAATAATCTCTTCATCAACATACATATATATATATCTTCCTTGACATACGTATGGGTGTCCTAAGCACCGCGAGTCCGTGCATCGCCTCGTCAGAACCCTCCAGGATCCTCCTTAGGTGTCTTGGTACTTCACTCAGGGACCGCTTCGTCGGCCCTCGCCCATCGTATCGGAAGCACACCATTTTTCACCATACCTAGAGGCTGGTCAAGATCTACGCAGGCTTTTGCCGCGTGAGCTGTCCCTCGAAAACTCCCTGCTAGCTGTTGTTGCAATCGAACTTCCCTTAGATAAACATATATGCCAAATGCTCCCTCCAGCATTCTGGCGTAAGACAGTCCTTTAAGAAAACAAGGTTTCTATGTAAGTTTTCAGTTTTGATTTTGTTTGAAAACCATGAATAATCTTAAAGCCGTATCCGAATACTTCTAGATCCAGGTCTGAATTCCAAACAGAATTCCTTGAATTCTACATCGTCATTGATTGAATTTGACGAAGGAATTAGGTCTTGGTAAATAGTCTGAATCAGAGTTTGGGTCTAGAAAGGTTCTTCCTAAACTATCTTTCTCGAAAGGTACTATTTCAATTTCTCTTTTTCTAAATTTCGTTCGACAAATATTTGCTTACAGATTTCTAAAACATGAATTTCTTATTTGAGGAATAAAATAATCATTTATCTCGATCTCCGACTTCGATAGTTTAATTGAATTTTCTCATTACCATCTTAGTGAATATGAAACGGTAGCATTTCTTCTCACAGTTTATCTACTTATTCATTTTTCTAATTTTTATGAAAATTAAATAGAGGATTAAGGAGAACCCTTATGTAATTATATAAAGATTCTATATGCATCTAATTATGCATAAAATCTAATTTTGATGAAAGTCACACTTTTATAATCAAAAAAATCATTTATGTTGAAAATCACTCTATTATCATGAAAGAATTTCTTTTACGCTTATGTTTATGCATATAAACATATAAATCATTTATGATGAAAATCCCTCTTTTAATATAAAAGAATTTCTTTTATGCATAAAAATCATTTATGATAAAAATCACACTTTCAATAAAAAATATCTTTTATGGATATGTTTATGCATAAAAATAATTTATGATGAAAATCACACTTTTAATATAAAAAAATATCTTTTATGCATATGTTTATGCATAAAAATCATTTATGATAAAAGTAACACTTTTATAATAAAAAAATATTCTTTTATGCATACTTTTATGCATAGAAATCAATAATGATAAAAGTAACACTTTTATAATTAAAAAAAAATCTTTTATGCATACTTTTATGCATAGAAATCAATAATGATAAAAGTAACACTTTTATAATAAAACAATTTTCTTTTATGCATACTTCTATGCATAAAAATCAATAATGATAAAAGTAACACTTTTATAATAAAAAAAATTCTTTTATGCATACTTTTATGCATAGAAATCAATAATGATAAAAGTAACACTTTTATAATAAAAAAATATTCTTTTATGCATACTTTTATGCATAGAAATCAATAATGATAAAAGTAATACTTTTATAATAAAAAAATATTCTTTTATGCAAAAAAATCAATAATGATAAAAGTAACACTTTTATAATAAAAAATAATCTTTTATGCATACTTTTATGCATAGAAATCAATAATGATAAAAGTAACACTTTTAAAATAAAAATAAATTTCTTTTATGCAAATAATCAAAATGCATCTTCTATGCATGAAAATGACACTTTTAGAATTTAGAAACCATAAGGATTACTCTTTTAGAATAATAAAAGATAATGCTTATTTCTAAATTTTTGAAAAATTTTGCCATAACCTCCTTTGTATGGTTGACCATTTTGCAAATTTTAACTTTCAAAAATTAATTAGAAGTTCACCAAGAGTATTTAAATCATTCTAGTGTAAACATTTTCTACTTATTTAAGAGAACATTATGAAAAACTTGATTTCATCCAATAATCATTAATCTAGGATAAAGAATGGTTGGATTTACTAAAGAAGAGAGGGGAATGCCTTTTTTCAATGAGGCATATTAACATCATTTCATTTTAGAGAAGACAAAAATCATAAAAAACCATAAAAGAAATAGAAAAGAGAAGAATCTCCAACTTACATGGATAATTTGAGAGCTTTCCTTTGGCTTGATGGTTTGAGGGTTCTACTCTTGTTTGAAACAAGAGTGGCCACCAATCTTTTAGAAGAAGGAAGGTCAAAAACTAATGAATTATGAGTAAAATTCACTGTTTTTGACACTTGGGAGAGGCAGGGTAACATTGCAAAACACTATTGAGTTTCAACAAAGGGGAAGGCTTTTTTTATAGGAAAAATTGAGCTTCTAACCAAGCCAACTGATTCTAGAATTTTCTAGATTAGTTTGGTCAATTTTTGACCATTTTTGGGTTAGTTTTGCTCACTTTTTGATCTAGTTGAAACAGGAGAGAGGAGAGATAAAAATATCTCATTATTTGGGAGTTTAAAACTCATTTAAGCATGTGAAATAGATGCCTCCTTCATGAGGAAAATTTCCCCATACTAAGGTGTCAAAAATGCATCATTTCACCTAAATATCTATCTTTTTTAACTATTAACCTTGTCCTTAGTCAACTCTTCATCTTATGTGAGTATTTACTCATTTTTGGGAGATTTTCCTTTTATTCTTATATTTATCTCCTCCCTACATTTGGATGAATCTTATTGGTCCATAGGAACCTTAATTTAAAATTTTGAAAAAATCTTCACTCCCAGGATAATGCCTCTTGAACAGATTATACTTAATTTCTAATGCACCTTCTGAAAATCTTTTTGAATTTCTGTTTCAGGGAAACTTATTTTAATAAGATGATATATTTTTATATTCAAAAATATTTAAAAACTAAATTACCACTCTCTAGAAGATTTTCTCTCTCTAGGCCAAAACTGGTAGAAATAAGATCTTTTATATTTCTGAAGAGGGGTTTGATTACAGGGGAAGATGCTGGACATCTTGAGAGGCTGGGAAGGAATCTTACATTCTCTCCCACTTGAAAAATGTGAGATGCCCTCATCTCGCAAACTGGGAGTAATCTCACAATAGATCGGCTTGATTCTCCCAGGTGGCATCTTCAAAAGGATAGAACTTCCATTTTACCAATAATTCTCTGAGAATTCTATTCTTGAGAATCTTTTTTCGAACATCAAGAATTTCTTCAGGTTGGAGTTCCATCTGTCCTTGGGTTGAAGAGGTTAGGATTTCATCATCAAGTACATGATTTGGGCTTGGCACATATTTCTTTAGAAGGCTTACATGAAATACATTATGAGCTTTGAGATGAGGAGGTAGAAGAAGATCGTAGGCTAAGTCACCTACTTTCTTTGTAATCAGATATGGTCCACAATATCTGGGGGATAACTTCTTGTACTTCCCAAGAGATAGAGAACTTCTTTTGGGTCGTACTTTAACGAAGACCATATCTGCTTCTTCAAACTTTCTATCTGTCCTCTTTTTATTTGCATACTGCTTCTGTCGATCCTGGGCAGCTTTAATATCTTTACGAATGGATTGCATCTGCTGCTCCATGTCATCAAGCATCTATTTGGAGATCTCGACCCTAATCAATAGGTCAGACCAAGTTAATGGAGTTAAGCAATCTTATCTATACAGAGCTTTAAAAGGGCTCATCCCGATACTTCGATGGATAAGAAGCATTGTAGGCAAACTGGACTAGGTGTAGATAGCTTAGCCATTTCTTAAGTTCCCTGCCACCACAGCATGACCGAAGTATATCTTCGATTACTTGGTTTACCCTTTTAGTTTGACCATCGGTCTCAGGGTGATAAGCTGTGCTGAGATCCAAGGAAGTTCCCACTGCTTCGAAAAATGCAGTCCAGAACCTTGAAGTAAATTTGGGATCTTGATCACTTACTATTCTCTTGGGTAGGGCATGTAATCTGAAGATTTCTTTGAGGAACACTCTGGCCACATCCATTGCAGTATAGGTTTCTTTTACTGGGATCAGATGGGCAACTTTGGTTAGTCTATCAACTACTACGAAAATGGAGTTGTAACCTGATTGCACTGAAAGTAATCGAGTAATAAAGTCTATACTGACACATTCCCACTTCATCTAGGGGGATGTCCAATAGATGTAACTTCCTAGGCATTTTTACTCTTTTAGCTTTGACTTTTTGGCATGTCAGACATTGACGTACATGATTAAGTACATCCTTTTTTAGACCAAGCCAAAAGAAGCTTTATAACTCATTGCCAATGAAGTGGGCAAGAGCTTGCATCAATGGAGACTACACACTACACACACACACTACAAGCATGCAGCATACACAAGAGAAAGAAAGAAGCATTCAATTAATCATAGATTAATCTACTTCAATGATGCTAAAACATATTAAGAGAAAGAAGTGGAGCTATACTCATTGGAGCTTGATGCTCATTAGAGTACAATAGAGAGAGAGTTAGAGAGCTGCCATAGATTGAGAGCTCAAGAGCTTCACTCAATAGCTTATGAGAATGGCAAAAAAGTCCACTTTCTTTAGCTAACATCTCTTTTGTAGAGATGCCAATAACCCTAACCCTAGGCCTCTTTCACACATGGGCAGACAACCCCATAAGTGAGCCTTGCTTAATACACTTAGAACTCTCATTTAGAACCCACATTGGCCTAAAACAATTTACATTGCACTTCGGCACAAAAATATGGAAAAATTATGTGCGTCTTTATGTTCCCATGGCTACAATCCCGCTCTCTCGCGTTCATTGCTTCCGGCCTCCTTCCATAATCCGTGTTCCCGTGGCCCGTGCATCGCCTGGTTAGAACCCTCTATTATTTGAGGAATAAAATAATCATTTATCTCGATCTCCGACTTCGATAGTTTAATTGAATTTTCTCATTACCATCTTAGTGAATATGAAACGGTAGCATTTCTTCTCACAGAATATCTACTTATTCATTTTTCTAATTTTTACGGAAATTAAATAGAGGATTAAGGAGAACCCTTATGTAATTATATAAAGATTCTATATGCATCTAATTATGCATAAAATCCAATTCTAATGAAAGTCACACTTTTATCATCAGAAAAATCATTTATGTTGAAAATCACTCTATTATCATGAAAGAATTTCTTTTATGCATATAAACATATAAATCATTTATGATGAAAATCCCTCTTTTAATATAAAAGAATTTCTTTTATGCATATGTTTATGGATAAAAATCATTTATGATAAAAATCACACTTTTAATATAAAAAATATCTTTTATGCATATGTTTATGCATAAAAATAATTTATGATTAAAATCACACTTTTAATATAAAAAATATCTTTTATGCATATGTTTATGCATAAAAATCATTTATGATAAAAGTAACACTTTTATAATAAAAAAATATTCTTTTATGCATACTTTTATGCATAGAAATCAATAATGATAAAAGTAACATTTTTATAATTAAAAAAATATTCTTTTATGCATACTTTTATGCATAGAAATCAATAATGATAAAAGTAACACTTTTATAATAAAACAATTTTCTTTTATGCATACTTTTATGCATAAAATTCAATAATGATAAAAGTAACACTTTTATAATAAAAAAATTCTTTTATGCATACTTTTATGCATAGAAATCAATAATGATAAAAGTAACACTTTTATAATAAAAAAATATTCTTTTATGCATACTTTTATGCATAGAAATCAATAATGATAAAAGTAACACTTTTATAATAAAAAAATATTCTTTTATGCATAAAAATCAATAATGATAAAAGTAACACTTTTATAATAAAAAATAATCTTTTATGCCTAGAAATCAATAATGATAAAAGTAACACTTTTGAAATAAAAATAAAATTCTTTTATGCAAATAATCAAAATGCATCTTCTATGCATGAAAATGACACTTTTAGAATTTAGAAACCATAAGGATTACTCTTTTAGAATAATAAAAGATAATGCTTATTTCTAAATTTTTGAAAAATTTTTCCATAACCTCTTTTGTATGGTTAACCATTTTTTAATTTTTAACTTTCAAAAAATAAATAGAAGTTCACCAAGAGTATTTAAATCATTCTAGTGTAAACATTTTCTACTTATTTAAGAGAACATTATGAAAAACTTGATTTCATCCAATAATCATTAATCTAGGATAAATAATGGTTGGATTTACTAAAGAAGAGAGGGGAATGCCTTTTTTCAATGAGGCATAACATCATTTCATTTTAGAGAAGACAAAAATCATAAAAAACCATAAAAGAAATAGAAAAGAGAAGAATCTCCAACTTACATGGATAATTTGAGAGCTTTCCTGGTTTGAGGGTTCTACTCTTGTTTGAAACAAGAGTGGCCACCAATCTTTTAGAAGAGGGAAGGTCAAAAACTAATGAATTATTACGAGTAAAATTCACTGTTTTTGGCACTTGGGAGAGGCAGGGTAACAGTGTAAAACACTATTGAGTTTCAACAAAGGAAAAGGCTTTTTTTATAGGAAAAATTGAGCTTCTAACCAAGCCAACTGATTTTAGAATTTTCCAGATTAGTTTGGTCAATTTTTGACCATTTTTGGGTCAGTTTTGCTCACTTTTTGATCTAGTTGAAATAGGAGAGAGGAGAGATAAAAATATCTCATTATTTGGGAGTTTAAAACTCATTCAAGCATGTGAAATAGATGACTCCTTCATGAGGGAAATTCCCCCATATTGAGGTGTCAAAAATGCATCATTTCACCTAAATATCTATCTTTTTTAACTATTAACCTTGTCCTTAGTCAACTCTTCATCTTATGTGAGTATTTACTCATTTTTGGGAGATTTTCCTTTTATGCCTCTTGAACAGATTATACTTAATTTCTAATGCACCTTCTGAAAATCTTTTTGAATTTCTATTTCAGGGAAACTTATTTTAATAAGATGATGTATTTTTATATTCAAAAATATTTAAAAACTAAATTACCACTCTCTAGAAGATTTTCTCTCTCTAGGCCAAAACTGGTAGAAATAAGATCTTTTATATTTCTGAAGAGGGATTTGATTACAGGGGAAGATGCTGGATATCTTGAGAGGCTGGGGAGGAATCTTACATTCTCTCGCACTTGAAAAACGTGAGATGCCCTCATCTCGCAAACTGGGGGAGTAATCTCACAAACTGGGGGAGTAATCTCGCAAACTGGGGGAGTAATCTCGCAATAGATCGGCTTCATTCTCCTAGGTGACATCTTCAAAAGGATAGAACTTCCATTTTACCAATAATTCTCTGAGAATTTTGTTCCTGAGAATCTTTTCTCGAACATCAAGAATTTCTTCAGGTTGGAGTTCCATCTGCCCTTGGGTTGAAGAGGTTAGGATTTCATCATCAAGTACATGATTTGGGCTTGGCACATATTTCTTTAGAAGGCTTACATGAAATACATTATGAGCTTTGAGATGAGGAGGCAGAAGAAGCTCGTAGGCTAAGTCACCTACTTTCTTTGTAATCAGATATGGTCCACAATATCTGGGGGATAACTTCTTGTACTTCCCAAGAGAGAGATAGAGAACTTCTTTTGGGTCGTACTCTAACGAAGACCATATCTGCTTCTTCAAACTTTCTGTCTGTCCTCTTTTTATTTGCATACTGCTTTTGTCGATCCTGGGCAGCTTTAATATCTTTACGAACGGATTGCATCTGCTGCTCCATGTCATCAAAGCTGGAGATCTCGACCCTAATCAATGGGTCAGACCAAGTTAATGGAGTTAAGCAATCTTGTCTATACAGAGCTTTAAAAGGGCTCATCCTGATACTTCGATGATAAGAAGCATTGTAGGCATTTTAAAGAAGATGATATCAATCCTCATGTAAAAGAAGAGATGAAGAGAATGCAAAGGTTGATTAAAAAATGCAAGGATAACATGAAGAAGGCACAAGAGGGATGAAATCTTATGCCAATGTACATAGGAGGAATGAGGAGTTAAATGAGGGAGAATATGTCTTCTTGAAGTTACCAAAATCAAGACCTTCATCTCTCAAAGGTGGACTTAGCAACAAGTTGTCACATAGATACTATGGGCCTTTTATGATCATCAATATAGTGGGAGAGGTAGAATACCAACTTCAATTACCCAAAACTATAAGAATGCTTAATGTATTTAATGTATCCAACCTCAATAGGTATGTGGGAAAAAAGCTTTAAGTGTAGGAAGGGTTGCATCCTTTGGATGAAGAGGGGGAGATACAATACATTCCCAAAAAACGGTTGGGAAGAAGGGATAAAGTTTTAAGGAACCAAACCATTGAAGAATTCCTTATTAAGTGGAAAGGGATGCTTGAAGATGAGTCTATGAGTGTAAACCCTTGGCTTTTTTGCATGATCATAGGCTTATTCTCTTAATGATATTAACTGATTTGTGGGCAATTTTAGAATTTTTAATAACTTCACTTTTGGTGGTCTTCACACCTACATTTTAGGAGTCTTCAATGGTCATATGGTTTGGCATGATGGGTAGTTGGTACACACATGTAGTTTTTATCCTATTACATGTTCATATGACTAAATTTTATGATGATGTATGGGTATCACTACATGTTCAAAACATGAGTTTGTTAATGACTTCTACTTGGAGGTTATTTCAGAGTATATGCGAGAAATTGTAGCCAAGGAAGAGGCCAAATGTGATAGCATATGAAGCTTTGAAGACCTACTCATGGAGATTGAAGCTAAGGAGGTGCGGACTACTTCATTTTTGTGAGTTTCTTGATTTTGGGGTAAAAATCCTATAGGATGGGATGGATTGTAATGAAGAGTTATTTTAATGGTTATAGTTGTAAATATTGGGATTATGAGTAGTTTTTGGTTAGGACTATAAATAGAGGTGGTGTCCCATAGAAGGGAGCCTTTGGATAATTTTATAATTAACCTTGTGTCACTTCTTAGAGCTACCACACTTGGGATTTCAGGGGAGCTGCCTCATGACCATTCACGTGAGGATGGCTTCTTTGGGTATAGCTTATACTCCACTCCTTTTACTATATTCTTATCACATTCATATGATACATGAATGATGATGGAGATACACACGCTGTGGCTATGGACTTCTTGATTTACATGTGCATGAGTATTTTCTTTTTCTTTTATGGTTCCCACCTTTACAATGACTCGATCTCTTCATAAGAAAGGGATCAGAAGCCACTTTATTCCACATCCATACAAAGTTATATTAGCAAACAATGTGTAGGATCCCACTGCCCCCTCCGCACACTGGATTCTCGGTAGTAGCTGGCAGCGAAAGTAACTCCCTCATGTGCGGGCAGGGTTTCCCACTCGGGGCCTCACCCTCGAATGTCTGGGCATGAGACTAAGTTGGTGGTGGTCATTCCAAAAACCGAAGCCGAGAAAATTTTCCATGCCCAAAAAACGGGGACGATTCCACCATTTTCTTAACGAATTTTTCTAAAACGAGGTCAAGATACTGAACTAACTTTCATCTGAATAAACCAGATAGAAGGGAAACTATTACAGACTTAACTTGAAGGGATCAACGCATTTTTCCTAATTGAATGAGGCAAAGCTGTTGATCTATTCATTAGAGAAGTCTTCAGGCTTTTATTTAAGTACTCAAGTTCTAAACGTATTCTTATTAATCAATTTTGTTATTAAAACTATACTGATTCTAGCCTAACCCCATCCGGCCCATGGGTTAGCCACCGCCCAACCACTGGAATTGGTAGAACCAGACAAGTACTCACCCACCCATAATTGAATGCCTTTCTTAGCTTTTGCTTTAGAATACAGATACGCACACACTCCTCTTTAAACTTTAACTTTTAAAACAATCCATTGACAAACAATTATTGGTTATTACAGATGTCATAACTCAAAATTTCCATGTATTAATGTCAATACCAATCACAGCGTCAGAGGCTCAGGCAAAATATTTCCTTAGCCATGATTCTGATAAGGCTAGGGCTTGTTCAGCATGTTCAACTCTTTGATCATTCACAACAGAACTTCAGAATTTCATGCCGAGTTTTTAGGCTTCTTAGCCACTTTATCCCTAGAAGTAGAATTATTGCACCTCTTTTTGTAATGAATCGTGTGTACCATGGCATGTCGCCTTCGCAGTTTCGCTTCTTTATGGATGCGTACACGAAATTATCAGAGTAAATCTTATTTCAAGAAGTATGATGAAATAATTATTTGTTTAAAGAAAAATCTCAAAAATTAAATAATCATAAATCTGTTGTCAGAATTAAGCTGACAAAAATCTCGTTTTGTCAGAATCATGAGGCGTGCGGCCCGTGCAAGGCAACCGGATCCTCTAACCGATGACGAAGAGTTAGATCCGGATGTTCGAAAAGCCTTACATCCTTCAAGGATGAAGGGGAGCAGTTAGGTGAAGTAGTTGAGAAGTGGATTGAGGCTATGGAAGAATACTTTGATGTAACTGGCTATGGAAGAATACTTTGATGTAACTGGCTACAATGAGAGAAGCAAGAGATGGCTCTTGCCAGGTTAAAGATTGTGGGAACGGCCAGGGTCGCTTGGAGGAATCACTGCGAGACTAACCGTCTCGACCAGAATACCCAAACCTCGACCGATCTTAAAGCTTACCTCAGAAAGAGGTTTTGTCCGCCACCATCGGGCTTCCTTGAAAAACTAAAATGAATGAGTTCTTGGAACTAAAGTAGGATAGCCAGACAAGTGAAGAGTACCATCAAGCTTTTGCCCTTCTCCTCAAATAATCCCCGCAATTGGATGAAGAGCAGCTAAGGCGAGATTCATTTGAGGAATGAACGAGCCATTGGACACCTTAGTGAAGAATGCCAAACCTGTCTCAATGGCCAAAGCTATAAGAATAGCAAAGGACTTTGCCAAAGCCTTTGTTGTTAAGGTCCCGCCAAAGCCTGCACCCTCGAACTTTAAAAGATTCCAAACCTTGGGAAGTACTTCAAACTTTCCTCCCCCAAAAAGGTAGCAAGGCCCAATTCAAAATCAGGATACTGGGAGATTCAGAAGTGAAGGAAGACCCTTCCCATAGAACACTTTCTCAGGAGTCCCACCTCTTTCAAGGATTTAGAGGGATGAGCTTAGAAGTGAGAACCGGTGTTTTGGTTTTGGTCACCAGCTGAAAGACTGCCCGACTCCTGCCATGTCAAGGAGGGGATAGGGAAGTCAAGGACCGAGAGTGTAGAGACCACCCCCTTCCTATCAGTCAAATCAGGGTCCATCTCCTTAAAATCAGGGCAATCCCAGGAGAACTCCATCTCAACCATCTGCCTTTGTCCAGAGTAGCCTCAAAACTCATTCCCAGAATTGGGGCAACCAAAGAGAAAGAGTTTCGCCTCAGCAGACTGCAGCAGCCAGATCAGTCACAATAGCAGAAGTAGTGGAAGAGGAAAGAGGACAGATCTATGTAGCAATTGAAAACCAAGGGCCAAATTGCCAATTCTCAGTCATCCATACTCCAGCTGAGTATCAGGGTAAGCCTTTTAAGCTTTTGATTGATTCAGGCAGTACTCATTCTTTCATTTCCCCAGGATGCTCGCGTAAGCTAGTCTTAGAATAGAAATCAGGGAAACCTATGCAATTTGAATTGGCCAGTGGGAAGATTCTTTTCACTCACCTTGAGACAGATCGTATTTAGTTCAATCTAGATGGGAATTTAATTGACTATCAGTTTCAGAGTTATACCTTTGGAAGTTTTTGACGGGATCCTTGGAATGGATTGGCTCCACAAAAATCAAGCTGACATTCACTGTCATAATGGAACCATTTTCTTCCGTGACCTTCACG
This sequence comes from Cibotium barometz, assembly GCF_041138505.1. NCBI lineage: Eukaryota > Viridiplantae > Streptophyta > Polypodiopsida > Cyatheales > Cibotiaceae > Cibotium > Cibotium barometz. The sequence goes on along the minus strand of NC_141111.1, from coordinate 509,389 downwards.
GAAATAAAGTTCAAGGAACTAGAATTTCAGGATCCCCAAGTCTACAGTTAGTAAAAGCTTCTAAGTTACTAAAAGGACTTAGAAAGAAGCAACTCATTTATGTTGTCAAAATGAATCCTATAGACTCAAAGTTAAAAGCTAAAGAACCTGAATGGTTAAGTGATTATGATGATTTATTCCCAGTAGAATTAACAAAGATGCCTCCAATTCGGGAAGTAGATCATGTGATAGAATTGACCCCCGGAGCTTCGCCACCAGTCTAGTCCTACGCACATACAAAATGCCAGTTCTTGAAGCCATCAAACTCAAGGAATAGCTTAGACAACTGTTAGAACAAGGGTTTATAAGACCCAATGTTTCACCTTGGGGTGCACCAGTTCTCTTTCAGAAAAAGAAAGATAGAATGCTAAGACTCTGTGTGGACTACAGAGGTCTCAATCAGGTTGACACTTAAGAATAAGTATCCTATCTCCAGAATTGATGAGCTTCTGGACATGCTAAGTGGAGCCCAGATCTTCACAAAGACAGATCTCAAATCAGGGTATTATCAGATCAGGATTAACGAGTAAGATATCCCAAAGACAACCATCAATACTCAGTATGGGTATTATGAATTCACTGTCATGCCGTTTGGATTTACAAATGCCCCAGCTACATTCAATCGCATAATGTAGGACATTCTCAAAGAATACTTGGATGATTTTGTTCTTGTTTTCTCTGATGATATTCTGATTTACTCAAAGAATGCAGCTGACCATGAAGCTAATGTCAGAAAAGTTCTTGAGATTCTAAGGAAGCACCAACTCTTTGCAAAAAAGAGCAAATGCACTTTCTCTACCGACCATGTTGAATACTTGGGCTTTTTGGTATCCAAAGATGGAATTACTCCAGATTCTGCGCTCCAGATTCTGCAAAAGTCCAAGCAGTCATAGATTGGCCTGAACCAAAGATAGTGAAAGAAGTCAGAGGATTCTTGGGATTGACTGGTTGGAATAGAATTTTTATACTAAAGTATGCTCTCGTAGCTTCCTCCCTGACTAATATTCTCAAGAAGAATATCCCGTTTCAATGGTCTGCCAGGTGCCAGAGTGCTTTTGATAAGCTGAAGACCACCTAGTTGCCAGATTTCTCTCTACCCTTTGAGGTAGTAAACTGATGCCAGTGGTTTTGCCCTGGGAGGTGCATCATGCACGAAGGTCATGCAGTGGCCTACGAATCCCGAAAACTCAGAACGCATGAGAGAAATTATGCTGTCCACGACCTGGAACTACTTTCAGTAGTATATGCCCTGAAGTTGTGGAGACATTACCTACTGGGTCAAAGATTCACTTTGATGGATGACAGATCATCAGAGCTTAAAGTGGATCTTCACTCAAAAGGATCTCAACATGCGCCAAAGAAGGTGGATGCAGACCCTGCAGGAATTTGATTTTAAAATCAAAGTACCGCCCAGGCAAAGAAAATGTGGTAGTAGATGCCCTCAGCAGAAAAGCGTCCTTGCTTGCAATTACTATAGTGTCAAATCCTTTGATTATTGAAGCAAGAGAGAAGATCATGCAGGATAGATTCTTTGGCCCTATTACTACCCTACTTATGCAGGAAAGCAAAACTCCACAAGAGTTGAACCGAGTTCAAGGGTACAGCCTAGATGATGAAATTATGTATTATAATCGCAAGTTGCATTAGAAATAAATTATAATCTGTTCAAAAGGCCTTATCCTAAGGATCCGGATTTTTTAAAAATTTTAAATTAAGGTTCTGAGGGGCCAATCAGATTCATCCAAATGTATGGAGGAGATAAATTGAAGAAATAAAGAAAATCCCTCCAAAAATGAGTAGATACTCACATAAGATGAAGAGTGGACTAAGGACCAAGGAAATACTAAAAAAGTGATTTTTTGACACCTCGGAGTGGGGATTCCCCCTCATGAAGGAGGCGTCTATTTCACATGTGTGGTGGAGTTTTAAATTCTCAAATATTGAGATATTTCATCTCTCCTCTCTCCTTATTCAAGTCTAGTTCCAAAAAGTAAGCTAAATTGATCCAAAAATGGTCAAAAATTGACCAAACTGATCTGGAAAATTCTAGTTTTAAACCTCTTTTAGTACTTGTTAACCACTTGTTAACCACTTGTGGTTAACACATTCCTACAACTATGTCCGCACACTTATGTAATGGACGACCGTCGCACTATATTGTAAATCCCATCATTTGATGAGGGAAATGCCCTAAAGACACTCCCAAGTATTGAGATTCAAAGAACAGACAAGGGGATCTCGGTCAGTTGGCCAAGCCATAGAGAAAAGCCTTGTAAGTATGTTTTGGACGCCTTGGGTCACTTACTCCCGGGTGGCCAAGTGGGAAAAGGCTTGCAACTATAAAAGCCAATTTCTCTTGTTTGTAAATCATTCTCCCATTTGTGCAATAGAAGTGGAGTGTTCTCTCTTCCTCTCTCTTGTTGCAACTCTAATCTAGCATGTGTGGTGTGCTTAGGGTTAGGGTTTGGGAGTGATAAGTACTAATCACTTGTTCTCTCTTGCTTCTTCTCTCCCTCTTGCTTGATTGATTAGGCTACCATCGCTCGCAATCATATTCCATAGAGATCCCACATGATTTTTACGAGAGAGCTTGCACCACCCGTTGGATTAGCAACCGTCTCAATGTGACAAAATGAGTGTGGGAGGATAGTTTGGAGATGAGCTGGTACAGTGGAGCTCTTGAGCATAGCTCGAGCTCGGTTGATTGGCAACTTCTCATGACATGTTAGGGTGAGCTTAACATATTTGGTGCTGTCTCGCTAGAGAGTGCCAATCTGCTACTTGTTAAAGCTTTCTTTTATTCGAATCCAACGGAGTCTCCATAGTTCGGTGCCAAGTAAGTAATTATGGCATTCGGTTTTTGGGTTATTTGATTTGTTTTGTTGAATTTTGTTGTTGTTTTTGTTTAGATTTTGTGTATATCCTGTGTGGTTGGAAGTAGAATTAACAAGTGTTTAAGCAAAAAGACTAGAGATTTGAGTGATTAGAGAGCTCAAAGAAGAGTTTTTTTTTGCTTAAAATAGAATGTTTGTTTGCTATTTTTTTTTTGCTTTTTCAAACATGTTTTTTGTTATATTAGTGTACATAGGTAGCTTAGGAATGTAAGGTAGAACCCTAATCACCCAAAAAATCTTTAAAAAATCACTAATAATCTCTTGATTTTCACTAACTTTTATTAATCTACTAGTTAGTGTGATTAGTGAGCTTAAAGAGAGCAAAAAAAAAGAGCTTAATTGGAGTGGAATTAGTGTTCTAAACACTTGCCTTGACCTAATTGCATGCCTATAACACTCCTATTAGGTCACAATTAGTGAGAATTAGCACTAATTAGGTCTCATTTGTCTAATTTTTTCTCTTTTGACTGGGTTGATTGGAGAACTAATTAGAAAGATCAATTGAGGATGATCACCTCATTAGGTTAGCCTAAACATTGCTAATCCACCTATCTAATCTCTATCTCTAAACTCCTCACCATTAGGAGTAATTAGAGAGCAAAGAAAAAGATTAAAACATGATTAATAGTGAGATTAAGAAGGATTAATTTTTAGTTAAGTTAGAGTTTAGAGTGCCTCTAGATTAGTTAAAAACCACTAATCTAGAGTTAACCTCTAACTTTAGTCTTTTTCCACCTACCTTGCATTAATGAGTGGATCTTAGTTATCTCTCACTCAACAATCACCTCACCTCACCTCAAATTCACACGGCATAAGAACATACCCGAAAAAAAACTTTGGCATGGCTGTTCACACCTTAGCCATGACCGTACCTTCCTAAAGTCACATGCATACGCTCATAAGTGTATGTCGTACCTTCTCCCAAAAAAAATCATCTCGAAAAAAAACTTTGACATGTTCGTTCACACCTTAGCCACCATAGTCGTACCTTCCTAAAGCCATGGGCGTTCCCTCGTAAGTGTACGGGCGTACCTTCCCAAAAAGAACTTTAAAAAAAAGTCAAAAAAACTTAGCCCACAGTGGTACCTTGATAAGCATACGATTGTACCTTCATAAGCATACATGCATATCTTCTTGAAAAAAAACTTTTAAATTTTTTTTTAAAATTTTGGCCACAGTCGTACCTGTTATGGCTCACCCTAACCCTTGAAACACATCCAATAAGAGATTACTTGGTGAACCGCAACTATCATGAGGATCTTTCTAATGGCCGAGCTTGTAACCCTTGAGGTCTCCAAGCTCTACAACTCCTTGAGAAGCAATTCCACCGTGCCTCCCATGAGCATTGTCACACCGCCACGTTGCACTACAAGTACTCGTCCCTCCTCTCACCTCACTTCAGTCACACACACTCACTAGCATGCATTAGGGAGAGAGATTAGCAAGAGCAAGACTTAATTGCACTATGGGAGAGTATGTTGTATTATGAAAGATATTCACTTATATACATGGCCATAAGTTTTCACACTCACTTAAACTGTGGTGGCTGGCTAGGCACTTTAAGCTCATAAGAGGCCTAATACTATTAAAATGACTACTCTCATAATATATCTGTAAGATTCCTCCTCAGCCTGAATAACAATTAAGCCTCTACTTCAATCCCTTGTAATCATTCTATGTTTCTAAATACAAGAATATATTATTTTTCCGTGTTTGGCATAGTGAAATAAAATTTTTTAGAGAGTGGTAAATCAATATTGGGATATTTTTGGATAAATTAATTCTACAGATATCAAAAAAATGTTTCCCTAAAACAGAAAATCAAAATAGATTTTCCAAGGTGCAATTGGAATTAATTAAAAATGATTTAGAAGACCTTAGCCTAAGGGTCAAGATCTTCTGAAAATTTTGGATTAAGGTTCCTATGGACCAATAAGATTAATCCAAGTGTTGGGATAAGATAAATCCAAAGAATAAAAGAAAATACCAAAAAATGAGTAAATGCCCACATAAGATGAAGAGTTGACTAAGTACTAGATTTATTAGTTAAAAATGATGAAGTATTAATAAAAAAATGAGATATTTTAGAGTAATCATTCATTTTTGACACAGTGGTAATAAGGAGAAGGGGGGCCTTCAAGGAGGCGCATATTTCACATGTGTGGATGAGTTTTAAACTCAAAAATAAAAAGGATATTTTTATCTCTCCTCTCTCCTAGATCAAACCAAATCAAAAAGGAAGCCAAACTGGTCCAAAACTTTTTCAAATTCAGCCAAACTGAAGCTAAAAAATTCTAGAACTCAGTTGGACTCAGTTAATGGCCCCCCTCATCTATAAATAAAACCCTCACTCTTTTGTATTCTCATCTGTGAACTAAACTATGTCGGTATTACTCTAAGATAAGCTTATTTTTTATTATCCTCTAAAAATCCTCTACAAATTGAAGAGATTGGAGCTTCTCTCTCTCTTCAATCTTCCTTGGAGACTTCATCAACATACCAAACCAATTGATTGGTTGGGTGCCTCTACTTTGATCAAAGAATCAAGCAATCTAGGAGGTAAAATGTGGTTTATGGTCTTTTTTCTTTAATCTCCAAATGTTTCCCTCTTCTCAACCCCTCTCAAGCTTGAGAAGCATTCAATTGGATGGCTTTTTAATACAATTGAAGTTTTTAATAAATTGTAGTGATAAAACACATAAATTTTTATTTATGCTTAAATAATAATATTTTTTTAAGCATTTCTCTCTCCCTCCCAAAGAATGGTCATTCCTATGACCTATTCTATATTCAAAAGAAGTGTGAAGCAATTCTCTAATCTAAAAGTAATTTCTATGCTTGTCAAATTGAAGCCAATTAAGTGGCTTTTTAATGCTTTTATGCTATTTAATTTATGGAAAAATTAAGAATCAAGCCCATGATTGCATATTGATCCAATTAATGGTTATTCTAATCATAGGGATATTACTAAACTTTATGCTTTCAAATTATTTGAGAATTATCAGTAATAGCAGCGGAGCTATGGTAAATTTTTAAAAAAATTAACACATAAATCATTTTCATTCATAATATGAAAAGAGGACTTCCTACCATATTCTAGGATTAATCATCCTAGATGAATTGAATGATTCTCATTATAATAATGGAAAATTGATTTTTATGATTATGCATAAATAGTTAATTAGAAAAAAGAGAAATTTCTAGTAATCCATTATTATGTTAAAAGAGTAATCCCCATGACAATGGAAATCCATGTATTCTAATGGAGTAAGAGGAAAATCGTGATGCTAAAATAATGTATATTTTATTTAAAAATTAAAGAATAATTTTAGTTAAATTTATCTTTTTGCATAGATAAATTAAAATGATGAAAGAGGAATTCCCACCATATTGGAATTCAAATATTTAAATGAGGAAAGTGTAATTTCTAGTGTATTTTAAGAGAAAATTTAGTTAAATTTATCTTTTTGTATAGATAGGTTTAAATGATGAAAGAGGAATTCCCACCATATTGGAATTCAAATATTTAAATGAGGAAAGTGTAATTCCTAGTGTAAAGGAATTAATGGAGATTTTATTTAAATTTTAAGAGAAAATTTAGTTAAATTTATCTTTTTGCATAGATAAGTTAAAATGATGAAAGAGGAATTCCCACCATATTGGAATTCAAATATTTAAATGAGAAAAGTGAATTTTTTAGCTTAATGGAATTAATGGATATTTTTATGTAATTTTTTAGAAGGATTTTAAATAGATTTAATTTAGGGTAAAAGAGGAATTCCCATGATAATTGGATTGCACTCATTAAAATGAGAAAAAGAGGGATTTCAAGTTTATTAAAAAAATAGGTATGATATTTAGTTAAAAGAAGAATTTTTATGATAATTAAGAAAAGATGAAATTGAATTAAATTTGTGTCAAAAGATGAATTTACACCAAAATTCTACCTAATGAATTAAGGTTGAGAAATTATGTGATAGAAGAAATATCTTTGGATATTTTAATTGGTAAAATTACTAAATGGATATTTATCCAAAACTAGATGTTTATCTGAAGGGAATCCTTGTAGAGCTAAACCGAATGAATTTGGTTAAACTACCGGAGGGACAGATAGTAAACCTACTTGTCCATCTCTCGATCTGAATCAAGTAAAAACTTCATGATGACCAATTCCAGTTTCTAATCAAGTAAAAACTTCGTGAGACCAATTCACAAAGAATAGACTATCGGAACTAAACTAGTTTCTCCTGACCGAACTCAACAAGAATCTAGTTGGACAATCAGACTGAATGATGGGTAGATTACCTTGATGAGAGATCAAGGATCCTCACTATGAAACTGGGATTTATGGAAAAAGGGTTTTTGGAACCAATCTCAAATTGGAATTTTACTTGCATTAGAACCTCTATTTTTTATTCAAAGGATTGTTTTATGCCAGAATGTTGGGGGAAGCATTTGGCTTATGTTTTTCTAAGAAGAGGTTCGTTGGAACAGCTGGCGGGGAGTCATCAAGGGACATCGCTCGCGACAAAGCCTGCCGAGGTCTTGACCAACCTCAGTACGGTTAAAATGGTGTGCTTCCAGTACGATGGGCGAGGACTGACGAAGCGGTCCCTGTGTGAAGTGCTAGGACACCTAAGGAGGATCCTAGAGGGTTTTGACTAGGCGATGCACAGGCTCGCGGTTGCTAGGACACCCATGCGTACATGGAGGAAGATTTCGGATGGACTAAAAGGAAAGATTTTGGGAACCAAATTTTGATACTGGATCTCATTGGTTGGCCAACTGGTCTTCAACGGAGAGTCCAGAGGATATTATTGTAATACAATGGTCACCGGCTAGGGGGCCTGGGAACTCTTTTTCTCGGTACCTGGGCAAAAAAACAACCAAATATTTATAAAGGAATCCCACCAATACAGTGATTGGGTGGTTGGCTAACCCATGGGCCAACCCATGGGCCAGATGGGCTTAGGCTAGATTGGAGGATTCCTGAGAAACAACTAGATACGATTAGTTACGTTAATTAGTTTAAATCCTAAGAAGACCTGGTTCTGTGGGAGGGGATATGCCTCGTAAATAAGAAAAAAAGCGGTGATTCCATGGACCAAGTGCAAGTCTCTTCTTGATCTGACTATGTGACTTCAGGTTCGGTCAGATCCGATTATCTAGTTAAGACTTTGACTCATTAAAGTAATTCCCCATTAGAAGATTTTTCCCATGGCGGAATCGTTTGTGCCTTCTGGGCGAGGGGAGTCTTCCAGGTCTGGTCACAGAGGGACCGCCCGGGCTAGCCTCTCATCCCGGACATCTGCGGGTGAGGCCCCGAGTGCGGACCCTCGCCCCGCGCGAGGGCAGGGACCTCACAACTGGTATCAGAGCTTTGTTGAAAGCTAATAAGGATAAACGAATTCTTATCAGAAATTAATAACAAAAAACTCAGAAAAAGCATTTTTCATAATATATTTTCATTCCGTAAGTCTCATTAATAAAGAATTTTTAATCAAAGAAGTTATTTTTTTATGAAAGTTCCATACTTGGTATTCCCGACCTCACCCAGTCACAAGACATGACTGCGTTCACCTTCGAACATCTCATCTCTTCCGCGCTGCAACAACTCGAACAAGCCGAGTCAGACTCGCATGCCATTTCGAGGATTTATATTTTCCTGACCCAACAGAGAGACATCAGCATAAGTGGTTTGCTGGTTTGCAAGGCAATATGTCCATGCCTCTTTGCGACTGGCGTGCAATGCTGAGGCAGAACCTCTCATTGGCATGGTTCTGATAAAGCTAAAAGTGGTACATGGTGTCATTCTATATCATTCAACGCCTCGGAATTTCAGACTTTCATGCCAAATCTACAGACTCCTTAGTCACTTTATTCCTAAGGAGAAGATAATAGCTCCCTTGGCAGTAAGTGAATGTTTGTATCAGGGCATAGCTATGGCCCACAATACTGCCGTCTTATGCGTCTCCCAAGGAGATTTTGATTTCTGGAGCCGAGCTGCTCTATGTACATATTGCAACTTTTATATAAATAAAGAAATGTTTTCTGGAGAAAAATTCCTTGTTGTATAAGTGATTGTTCATGGAGGAACTAATTAAAAAAAATCTGTTACCGAACATATGTCATAGATCTCCAATAAGATCATTTATCTTGTTTAAGAAAGTGTTTTCCGAATCCCTTAAGTCTTAGGATCTCGTGGATGATATCAACATAAAAATTTAATAATATATCATTTTTGGCATAATCATAAGACGAGGAAATCATGGCCGTGAGCCAGACCCTCTCTTTGAAGATGATGAGCTTGACCCCGACGTTCGCAAGACTCTTCATAGAACTCAGCCACTAGGACCCTTCAAAGGAGAAGGGGAGAACCTGGGCGAGGCTGTGGAGAAATGGGTGGAAGCTATGGAAGAATATTTTGACGTTACAGGCTATAATGAGCGAAGCAAAATGGCTCTTGCCAGGCTGAAAATAGTGGAAACAACTAGGGTGGCATGGAGGAACCATTGTGACACCAACCGCCTGCACAGGAATACTTAGTCCTGGAACGACCTTAAAACCTATTTGAGGAAGAGATTTTGTCCCCCTGGGTTTTTGGAAACCAAAATGAACAAATTCTTAGAGCTAAAGCAGGGGTGAAAAACCATCGAGAAATATCACCAGGACTTTGCTCTTATACTCAAATATTCACCACCTCTAGATGAAGGGCAACTCATGGCCAGGTTCATTCGGGGAATGAACGAACCCTTGGACACACTGGTCAAGAATGCCAAGCCAGTGTCCATGGCAGAAGCTGTCAGAATGGCGAAAGAATTTACCAAAGCCTTCATCATGAAAGCTCCCTCATCCTTTAAAAGATTTCAGACACCAGGAAGTTCTTCCAACTTTCCGCCTCCAAAGAGACACCAAGGTCCTAACCAGAAATGTGGAGACGAGAAGCTTCAGAAATGAAGGAAGACCTTTCCCCGGAAGTACATTCTCAGGAACTCCGGCTCTCTCTAGAATGCAAAGGGAAGAGCTTCGAAGCGAGAACAAATGCTTCGGATGTCAGGGATTTGGGCACCAGCTCAAGGATTGCCCATCTCCTTCAGTGGGCCAAGGAAGCCAGGGTCCCAGCGTTTAGAGACCGACTCCTTCTTATTATCAATCCAATGAGGGTCCCCCCGCGTTAGAATCAGGGCAACCCAAGGAGAGTGCCAGCTCAGCCTGCAGCCTCCGTGCAAAAAGCAGTCTCCAAACTCCCTCTCAGAATTGGAATAACCAAAGAGAGAGAGTTCCACCTCAGACTGCAATAGCCAGAGCACACCATAGCTGAGGAAGCAGAGGAAGAGAAAGGACAAATCTATGCAGCAACAGAGCATCAAGGAAATAACCATCAATTCTCAGTCCTCCAGACTCTAGCAGAGTACCAGGGCAATTCAAGCTTTTGATTGATTTAGGCAGTACTCATTCTTTTATTTCCCCAAGATGTCTACGTAAATTAATCCTTAAAAAAAATTTAGGGAAACCTATGCAAGTGGAATTAGCCAGTGGGAAGATTCTTTTCACTCACCTTGAGACTGACCTTATTCAGTTTAGCCTAGATGGGAACGTAACAGAGTGCTAGTTCAGAGTCCTGCCCCTGGGAATATATGATGGAATCCTTGGAATGGATAGGCTCCAAAAGAATCAGGCTGACATTCATTGTCACAAAAGAACCATCTCTTTCCTTGACCTTCACAGAAATAAAGTTCAAGGAATTGGAATTTCCGGATCCCCAGTGCTACAATTAGTCAAGGCTTCCAAATTATTAAAAGGGCTCAGAAAGAGGCAAGCTGTGTATGTCGTTAAAATGAACCAGAGTGGTTAAGTGAGTATGCAGATGTGTTTCTTGAAGAGCTGACTGAGATGCCTCCATCTTGTGAAGTAGATCATGAGATCAAATTAACCCCCGGAGCTCAGCCAATAGCCCAGCGTGCATACAAAATGCCAGTCCCTGAAGCCATAGAACTTAAGGAACAGTTAAAAAAACTGTTAGAATAGGGTTCGTGAGACCGAGTGTCTCAAAAGAAGAAAGATGGAACGTTAAGACTTTGTATTGACTACAAAGGACTGAATCAATTAACAATAAAGAATAAGTATCCTATTCCTAGGATTGATGAACTTCTGGATCAATTAAGTGAGACCCAAATGTTCACAAAGATAGATCTCAAATCTGGGTACTACCAGATCAGAATCAAGAAGCAAGACATCCCAAAGACAGCATTCAATACTCACTCTATAGGCATTATGAGTTCACATTCATGCCGTTTGAATTGACTAATGCCGTTTGAATTGACTAATGCCTTGGCGACATTCAATCATCTTATGCAAGATATTCTCTAAGAATACTTGGATGATTTTGTTCTTGTCTTCTTTGATGATATCTTGGTATATTCAAAGAATGCTGCAGACCATGAAGATCATGTGCGCAAGGTCCTAGAAATCCTAAGGAAACACCAACTCTTTGCAAAGAAGAGCAAATATTATTTCTCTGTTGACCAGGTGGAATACTTGGGATTCATAGTGTCAAAGGATGGGATTTCTCCTGACCTCGCAAAGATCCAGGCAGTCATAGAATGGCTAGAACCCAAGTCAGTAAAGGAAGTCAGAGGATTCCTAGGGTTAACCGGATGGTATAGGATCTTTATACCTAGGTATGCTCAGATAGCATCCCCTTTAACTAACCTTCTCAAGAAGAGTACACTTTTTCAGTGGACTGCAATGTGTCAGAGTGCCTTTGACAAGCTAAAGACAGCCTTAATAACCAACCCTGTCTTTAAATTGCCAGATTTTACCAAACCCTTTGAGGTAGTTACTGATGCCAGTGGGTTTGCCTTAGGCAGTGCTCTGATGCAGGAAGGTCACGCAGTGGCCTATGAATCCAGAAAACTTAGAACACATGAGAGAAATTATGACGTCCATGACTTGGAGTTACTCTAGGTAGTGTATGCTCTAAAGTTGTGGAGACATTATCTTTTGGGACAAAGGTTCACCTTGATATGATAGATCATCAAAGTCTAAAGTGGATCTTCACCCAAAGGGATCTCAACATGCATCAAAGGAGACGGATGCAAACCCTGCATGAATTTGATTTTGAAATAAAGTATCGGTCGGGGAAAGAAAATATGGTTGCAGATGCGCTCAGCAGAAAAGTCTGCTTGCTTGCAATAACAGTGGTGTCAAATCCATTGATCAATGAAGCAAAGGAGAAAATCTTGCATGACAAATTCTTTGCCCCTATTACTACCCTTCTGATGCAAGAAAGTAAGACTCCTCAGGAAATGAGTCGAGTTCTTGGATACAACTGGATGAAGGATGCATGTATTATAATAATCGGCTATGTATCCCCAATGATTTGGGAATAAAGGGAAGAATTCTGAGAGAAGCCCATGATAGTCTGATAGCTGGACATCCAGGGTTTATAAAAACCTATATGTCTGTGAAGAAAAGCTTCTTCTAGCCAGGACTAAAAAAGGATGTACTTGATCATGTGCAGAAATGCTTGATGTGCCAAAGAGTCAAGGTAGAGAGAGTCAAGATGCCAGGGAAACTACAACCTCTAGACATTCCACAGATGAAGTGGGAATGCATCAGTATGGACTTTGTCATTGGATTACCTTCAGTGCAATCATGTTACAACTCCATTTTTGTGGTAGTTGATAGGCTAACCAAAGTTGCCTATCTGATTCTAGTGAAAGAAACATACTCTACAGTGGATGTTGCCAGAGTTTTCGTTAAGGAAATCTTCAAATTGCATGGTTTACCCAGGTGGATAGTAAGTGACAGAGATCCCAAATTCACATCAAAATTCTGGACTGCGTTCTTTGAAGCAATAGGAACTTTCTTGGATCTCAGCATAGCCTATCACCCCGAAACAGATGGCCAGACAGAAAGGGTGAATCAGGTAATAGAAGATATCCTTCGGTCATGCTGCGGCGCGGCAGGGAACCCAAGAAGTGGTTAAGTCATCTGCATCTGGTTGAATTTGCTTACAATGCTTCTTATCATCAGAGCATTGGGATGAGTCCTTTCAAGCTTTGTATGGACAAGATTGCCTTACACCATTGACTTGGTATGACCCATTGATCAGAGTCAAAATGTCTAGACAAATGCTTGATGACATGGACGAGCAGATGCAATCAAGTATTAATAAAAAAAAATGAGATATTTTGGAGTAATCATTCATTTTTGAAACATTGGTAAGAAGGAGGGGGTCCCTCAAGGAGGTGCCTATTTCACATGTGTGGATGAGTTTTAAACTAAAAAATAATAGGATATTTTTATCCCTCCTCTCTCCTAGATCAAACCAAATCAAAAAGGGAACCAAACTAGTCCAAAACTTGTCCAAATTCAGCTAAACTGAAGCTGAAAAATTCTAGAACTCAGTTGGACTCAGTTAATGGCCCCCCTCACCTATAAATAGACCCTCACTCTTTTGTATTCTCATTTGTGAACTAAACTATGCTGGTATTACTCTAAGATAAGCTTATTTTCTATTATCCTCTAAAAACCCTCTACAAATTGAAGAGATTGGAGCTTCTCTCTCTCTTCAATCTTCCTTGGAGACTTCATCAACATACCAAACCAATTGATTGGTTGGGGGCCTCTACTTTGATCAAAGAATCAAGCAATCTAGGAGGTAAAATATGGTTTATGGTCTTTTTTCTTTAATCTCCAAATGCTTCTCTCTTCTCAACCCCTCTCAAGCTTGAGAAGCATTCAATTGAATGGCTTTTTAAATACAATTGAAGTTTTTAATAAATTGTAGTGATAAAACACATAAATTTCCATTTATGCTTAAATTATACTGTTTTTCTAAAGCATTCCTCTCTCTTCCCCAAAGAATGGTCATCCACCTATTCTATATTCAAATGAAGCTTCTCATGAAGCAATTCTCTAATCTAAAAGTAATTTCTATGCTTGTCAAATTGAGGCCAATTAAGTGGCTTTTTAAAGCTTTTATGCTATTTAATTTATGAAAAAATTAAGAACCAAGCCCACAATTGGATATTGATCCAATAAATGGTTAGTCTAATCATAGGGATATTATTAAACTTTATGCTTTCAAATTATTTGAGAATTATCAGTAATAGCAGTGGAGCTATGGTAAAATTTTTGAAAAATTACCACATAAATCATTTTCATTCATAATATGAAAAGAGGACTTCCTACCATATTCTAGGATTAATCATCCTAGATGAATTGAATTATTCTCATTATAATCATGAAAAATTGATTTTTATGTTTATGCATAAATAGTTAATTAAAAAAAAGAGGAATTTCTTGTAATCCATTTTTATGTTGAAAGAGTAATCCCCATGACAATGGAAATCCATGTATTCTAATGGAGTAAGAGGAAAATCGTGATGCTAAAATAATGTATATTTTATTTTAAAATTAAAGAAGGATTTTAGTTAAATTTATCTTTTTGCATAGATAAATTTAAATGATGAAAGAGGAATTCCCACCATATTGGAATTCAAATATTTAAATGAGGAAAGCGTAATTCCTAGTGTAAAGAAATTAATGGAGATTTTTATTTAAATTTTAAGAGAAAATTTAGTTAAATTTATCTTTTTGTATAGATAGGTTTAAATGATGAAAGAGGAATTCCCACAATATTAGAATTCAAATATTTAAATGAGAAAAGTGTAATTCCTAGTGTAAAGGAATTAATGGAGATTTTTATTTAAATTTTAAAAGAAAATTTAGTTAAACTTATCTTTTTGTATAGATAGGTTTAAATGATGAAAGAGAAATTCCCACCATATTGAAATTCAAATATTTAAATGAGAAAAAAATAATTCCTAGTGTAAAGGAATTAATGGAGATTTTTATTTAAATTTTAAGAGAAAATTTAGTTAAATTTATCTTTTTGCATAGATAAGTTAAAATGATGAAAGAGGAATTTCCACCATATTGGAATTCAAATATTTAAATGAGAAAAGTGAATTTTTTAGCTTAACGGAATTAATGGATATTTTTATGTATTTTTTAGAAGGATTTTAAATAGATTTAATTTATGGTAAAAGAGGAATTCCCATGATAAGCACTCATTAAAATGAGAAAAAGAGGGATTTCAAGTTCATTTAAAAAAAAAGGAAAAATAGGTATGATATTTAGTTAAAAAGAAGAATTTTTATGATAATTAAGAAAAGATGGAATTGAATTAAATTTTAGTATCAAAAGATGAATTTCCACTATAATTCTACCTAATGAATTAAGGTTGAGAAATTATGTGATAGAAGGAATATCTTTGGATATTTTAATTGGTAAAATCACTAAATGGATATTTATCCAAAACTAGATGTTTATCTAAAGGGAATCCTTGTAGAGCTAAACCGAATGAATTTGGTTAAACTATAAGAGGGAATAAGAGGGAAAGATAGTAAACCTACTTGTCCATCTCTCGATCTGAATCAAGTAAAAACTTCGTGAGGGACCAATTCCAGTTTCTAATCAAGTAAAAACTTCGTGACCAATTCACAAAGAATAGACTACTAGAACTAAACTAGTTTCTCCTGACCAAACTCACCAAGAATCTAGTTGGACAATCAGACTGAATGATGGGTAGATTACCTTGATGAGAGATCAAGGATCCTCACTATGAAACTGGGAATTATGGAAAAAGGGTTTTTGGAACCAATCTCAAATTGGAATTTTACTTGCATTGGAACCGCTATTTTTTATTCAAAGGATTATTTTAATACGCCAGAATGCTGGGGGAAGCATTTGGCTTATGTTTTTCTAAGAGGAGGTTTGTTGGAACAACTGGCGGGGAGTCGTCCAGGGACGTCGCTCGCGGCAAAGCCTGTTGAGGTCTTGACCAGCCTTAGTACGGTTAAAATGCTGTGCTTCTGGTACGATGGGCGAGGATCGACGAAGTGGTCCCTGAGTGAAGTGCTAGGACACCTAAGGAGGATCCTAGAGGGTTCTGACCAGGCGATGCATGGGCTCGCGGTTGCTAGGACACCCATGCGTACGTCGAGGAAGATTTCGGATGGACTAAAAGGAAAGATTTTGGGAACCAAATTTTGATACTGGATCTCGTTGGTTGGCCAGCTAGTCTTCAACGGAGAGTCCAGAGGATATTATTGTAATACAATGGACTCGGAATTTTGGAAAATGATGATCAGAAATATTATGATTTCTATTGAAGGATTGTTTTAAAGCCAGTCGAATATGTTATAAATGGTAATTTCATATTGGGGGGTGTGTACGTGGTATGCCTACCTTAATTTTTGCATGAATCGTTGGCTAGGGGACCTGGGAACTCTTTTCCTCAGTACCCGAGCAAAAACACAACCAAATATTTATAAAGGAATCTTACCAATACAGTGGTCGGGTGGTTGGCTAACCCATGGGCCGGATGGTGGATCGAAGGATTCTTGAGAAACAACTAGATACGATTAGTTACGTTAATTACTTTAAATCCTAAGAAGACCTTGTTGTGTGGGAGGGGATCAACGGGCTGTGCCTCGTTGATGAGGAAAAAAGCGATGATTCCATGGATCAAGTGCAAGTCTCTTCTTGATCTGACTATGTAACTTTAGGTTCGGCTAGATCCGATTATCTAGTTAAGACTTTGACTCGTTACAGTAATTCCCCGTTAGAAGATTTTTCCCATGGCCGAATCGTCTGTGCCTTCCGGGCGGCGAGGGGAGTCTTCCAGGCCCCGGTCATCACGGAGGGACCGCCTGGGCTAGCCTCTCATCCTGGACATCCGTGGGCAAGGCCTCGAGTGTGGACCCCCGCCCTGCACACGGGAGGCCAGCGCTGCTTCCGCCGCACCGGCGGCCGGCAGGGCACCGTGGATAGGTGGCGGGGACCTCACAAACTGGTATCAGAGCTTTGTTGAAAGCTAATAAGGATAAACGAATTCTAATCAGAAATTGATAAACAAAAAACTCAGAAAAAGCATTTTTCATAATGTATTTTCATTCCGTAAGTCTCATTAATAAAGAATAATCAAAGAAGTTATTTTTTTAAAATGAAAGCTCCATACTTATGTGGTATTCCCGACCTCACCCAGTCACAAGGCATGACTGCGTTCGCCTTCGAACATCTCATCTCTTTTGCTGCAACAACTCGAACAAGCCACGTCAGACTCGCACGCCATTTCGAGGATTTATATTTTCCTGACCCAACGGAGAGAGGTCACCATAAGTGGTTTGCAAGGCAGTACGTCCATGCCTCTTTGCGGCTGGCGTGCAATGCTGAGGCAGAACCTCTCATTGGCATGGTTCTGATAAAGCTGAAAGTGGTACATGGTGTCATTCTATATCATTCAACGTCTCGGAATTTCAGACTTTCATGCCAAATCTATAGACTCTGTAGTCACTTTATTCCTAAGGAGAAGATAATAGCTCCCTTGGTGGCAGTAAGTGAACGTTTGTATCAGGGCATAGCTATTATCCAGTACCACCATCTTATGCATCTCCTGAGGAGATTTTGATTTCTGGAGCCGAGCTGCTTTATGTACATATTGCAACTTTTATAAAAATAAAGAAATGTTTTTTGGAGAAAAATTCCCTGTTGTATAAGTGATTGTTTATGGACAAACTGATAAATAAAAATCTGTTACTGGACATATGTCATAGATCTCTAATAAGATCATTTATCTTGTTTAAGAAATTGTTTTTCGAATCCCTTAAGTCTTAGGATCTCGTGGATGATATCAACATAAAAATTTAATAATATATCATTTTTGGCAAAATCATGAGACGAGGAAACTGCGGCGCCATCAGCTAGACCCTCTCTCTGAAGATGATGAGCGACGTTCGCAAGACTCTTCATAGAACTCAGCCCCAGGACCCTTCAAAGGAGAAGGGGAGAACCTGGGCGAGGCTGTGGAGAAATGGGTGGAAGCTATGGAATAATATTTTGACGTCACAGGCTATAATGAGGGGAGCAAAATGGCTCTTGCCAAGCTGAAAATAGTGGAAACAACTAGGGTGGCATGGAGGAACCATTGTGAGACCAACCGTCTGCACACAGGAATACTTAGTCCTGGAACGACCTTAAAACCTATTTGAGGAAGAGATTTTGTCCCCCTGGGTTTTTGGAAACCAAAATGAACAAATTCTTAGAGCTAAAGCAGGGGAGCAAAACCATCGAGGAATATCACCAGGCCTTCGCTCTTCTACTCAAATATTCACCACCTCTAGATGAAGGGCAACTCATGGCCAGGTTCATTCGGGGAATGAACGAACCCTTGGACACACTGGTCAAGAATGCCAAGCCAGTGTCCATGGTGGCAGAAGCTGTCAGAATGGCGAATAAATTTGCCAAAGCCTTCATCATAAAAGTCCCGCCAAAGCCAGAGCTCCCTCATCCTTTAAAAGATTTTAGACACCAGGAAGTTCTTCCAACTTTCCGCCTCCAAAGAGACACCAAGGTCCTAACCAGAATGTGGAGACGAGAAGCTTCATAAATGAAGGAAGACCTTTCCCCGGAAGTACATTCTCAGGAACTCCGGCTCTCTCTAGAATGCAAAGGGAAGAGATTCGAAGCGAGAACAAATGCTTCGAATGTCAGGGATTTGGGCACCAGCTCAAGGATTGCCCATCTCCTTCAGTGGGCCAAAGAAGCCAGGGTCCCAGGGTTCAGAGACCGACTCCTTCTTATCAATCCAATGAGGGTCCCCCACGCCAGAATCAGGGCAACCCAAGAAGAGTGCCAGATCAGCCTGCAGCCTCCATGCAAGGCAGCAGTCTCCAAACTCCCTCCCAGAATTGGAATAACCAAAGAGAGAGAGTTCCACCTCAGACTGCAAAACGGCTAGAGCACACCATAGCTGAGGAAGCAAAGGAAGAGAAAGGACATATCTATGCAGCAACAGAGCATCAAGGAAATAACCGTCAATTCTCAGTCCTCCAGACTCTAGCAGAGTACCAGGGTAAGCAATTCAAGCTTTTGATTGATTCAGGCAGTACTCATTCTTTTATTTCCCCCCGGGATATTTGCATAAATTAGTCCTAAATCAAAAATTAGGGAAACCTATGCAAGTGGAATTAGCCAGTGGTGGGAAGATTCTTTTCACTCACCTTGAGACTGACCTTATTCAATTTAGCCTAGATGGGAACGTAACAGAGTGCCAGTTCTTCAGAGTCCTACCCCTAGGAATATATGATGGAATCCTTGGAATGGATTGTCTCCAAAAGAATCAGGATGACATTCATTATCACAAAGGAAACATCTCTTTCCTTGACCTTCATAGGAATAAAGTTCAAAGAATTGGAATTTTCGGATCCCCAGTGCTACAATTAGTCAAGGCTTCCAAATTATTAAAAGGGCTCAGAAAGAGGCAAGCTATGTATGTCGTTAAAATGAATCTAGTAGACATAAAATGCAAGGCTAAAGAACCAGATTGGTTAAGTAAGTATGCAGATGTGTTTCTTGAAGAGCTGACTGAGATGCCTCCATCTCGTGAAGTAGATCATGAGATCAAATTAACACTGGAGCTCAGCCAGTAGCCCAACGTGCATACAAAATGCCAATCCCTGAAGCCATAGAACTTAAGGAACAGTTAAGATAACTGTTAGAATAGGGTTCGTCAGACCCAGTGTGTCACCTTGGGGTGCGCCCTTGTCTTTCAAAAGAAGAAAGATGGAATGTTAAGACTCTGGATTGACTACAGAGGACTGAATCAATTAACAATTAAGAATAAGTATCCTATTCCTAGGATTGATGAACTTCCATTAGGAAAATTTTGGACTCAAAAGAGGGCTGTTTCAATAATAATATAATAATAGACACATATATTGAGTGACATGAAATCCACGAACGATATTCACCGGTGGTGGGACCTCTGTACAAACCCACCTAAAATGTGGAGAAACTCTTATCTTCATGAAATATTAAAAAAAACCATCACCTTGTCTTGAAATGTTTTAAACCGTTTTTTTGTCAGCACCTAACACAATAAAAGAATGTTTTCCACATTCCTGTGTTAGACGTGGAGCACTAAAAAATTCTTTCCACCACCCCTAGAACTAATGAAGCTTGAATGCTTGGAATAAATAGATACACATTCTCCTGGTTATTCCCTCAACTTGGTTCCACTTTTGAATCTCGAAACATCTGTGGCGCCCAAAAGAACACACCGTCCCTCATTTCTTCTTCCCTCCTTGATCCACAAAAGTGGTTAGCTCAGTCATCCACTTTCTGCTACTTCTTCTTTCTCATACGTCTGTTAATCTCTCATGGCACCCGAAAGTGGACTAAAACGAGCAAGGAGCAGTATCTCATCTGTTGTGTTGTATAACATAAAAGACGAGAACGAAGAATGGATTCCCCAAGTATACAGGAAGTACTCTTGGGTCACTATGCAGCAAGGAAAATGTGGCCACTACCAAGTGAAGGGAAAGGCATCTGAAGACTTGGCCAAACATTGGAAAGGAAGGATCCTTGACTTTAAGATGGCACTAGGAGGGAAAACTATCAAAGAAGTGTTGATCCAGCATGTATTCATGCAAAAAGAGATCAACGTGGGACCATTGGAAGGACTTCCACAAGACACAGACCACATTGTAAGTGCTTGTGTTTTGTATTTCAATGTTGCAAATAAGGTGATTGATATACATTTTTCTGCCTTGCACAGATTTGTACCCATCCAATCTTCAGGAGTGGGAGCCTACACAATGCTTGACAGGATTCTTGAATGTCGTACATGGTGAGGTGGGGGAACTTCAATATGAAGGTTGTGCACCAAGTGATCTCGCAAGAAGTAGAATATATTTCTATGACTCATTTTATACCTTGCCCACTCAATCGAGTCGACATGGAAAGTTGGAACGTATTCCTTTGCCTGATAGTCCTGAGTGGCCATTGCTTGATACAGAAGTGATAGAGTCATACAGGACCAAAATGTTTAATGATATTAAATGTGCTATGAAGCCTAGCATTGGTGCAAGAAATGTCCACTTCATTTTGTTTGTTCCAATTGCATGCTTTGTTGATTTATTTTTTGATTGTAAATAATTGAGAAAAACTAGAACAACTTTTGTGTGCAAAGATATAGATGAAGCCTGGCTTGATCATTTCTTTGACAAAGGTTGGAGAGTGAAATCATCAAAGGGAGATGATTTGATCGAATGTCGATTAAACACCTCCGACATTGCATTTCGGTGAGTGTTATAACATTCAAATGTATTTTTGTGAAACAGTTACAAAGCTTATTTGATTATACTCGGGAAATTATCCTAATGATATTTTGGAATCAGATACTATATTGCCAGGCAACATTTGTGCATGTCATTTACTTATAGAAGGTGGCGATGGATCAACAACAACTGGGAAAGCATGGACCAAGAATCAAGGTACAAGAGATGGCAGCCACTCTTGCTTGATAGATATAGTTATGATTCGACAGGGTCACCTATCATTGACATTGGAAGTGGAAGAGAATTGGACTCTCGAATATGTTAGGAAGGAATTAGAAGTAGCTATTCAGAATCCTCCAGATCAATTTTGCTTCAAGCTCGATGGTTGGAAGGTAAGTAGAAGACGAGAGCATCAGATCATTTGTAAAGATGTTGCAGCCCCACATGAATTGGAGGCACTAGAAGATATATGATGTGACCATGTATACGGTGACAATGTATTTTTCATATGCAATAAACTTATCTATTCAGAACATTACTTTTGTAATGCTTTATTATTTAAAACAATGTATTGAAGGCAAAAATTTTCCAATTGAATTTTTATGTACACAAAAAGGCCTAAAGTAAGAAAACAAGCAGTGAAGGAACACAGTAGCAAATTTGATCCTTTGATTTTCAAATTAAAAGTGCATTTACAATTGATGTTCTCTCTCCAATAATACTAAATATGTGCAAAAAAATATAAATGTACATGTGTAGTTGCATATTTACAAACAGCATGTTACAGAGTGGAGTACATTTGTTGGAAGAAGCAATCCAACAACACATCTATAAGAAAAAAACTATTTATTACTGGAACCCATAGGACTGGGCTTCAAGATGGAGCCATGGCTCTTCTCCCAAGTACGGAGTCCATGTAAGAGGCTCAGGGGGGCCTATCCCCCCTCGTGGATTAGGCGGGATGAAGTCCACTGCGCCGTCTGGGGAGGCATTACTTCTGCGACCTCGATCGATTTCACAATCGTTTCCTCCCTAAACGTTTGGACGTCTAGGTCCATGTAAGGAGACATGGATGGAAATTGCCATCACAATTCATGCATAAGATTAACATGACAATATACAAAAAGATAAACAAGAGTACGCATGCATATGGGAGCTAAAAAATGCTTACATCCTCTGAAGGGAGCTGAAAAATGCTCCGTAGTAGCAACACTGCATTAAGTGCAACCCTCCACCCACAGCTATAACCATCTTCTTGTTTGGGCACACTAACCCTTCGAATGGTCACTCGATTCCAGGGTGTCGATGTCCATGCTCAGGCTCTCATAAGCGGCCATTAGTTTCCTGACACCACTGCAAACAAAGACCAATCAATATCCTGATCAATCTGGACTTCTAACTCAAACAATAATATGTATCGTAATGATTTTAACTTACAGCAAAACATTGCCATGGACACCAGATGTCGGATTTTCAAGGTAAATAACATTATCTTGCACATCGACTAGAACAAGACTCCAATGGGAACTGCATCACATCCAAATAGATTTCTATAAGTTTCAAGCCAGATGAAAAACAAAATGCCTCCTCGCATTGTGGTGAATCGATTCACTGTGAAGCGAGAGCACGTGCCAAAGGAAGCACTATACAACTCGTGTATGGTGATTCGTATAAACATCATGCAAGAGAGATACAGAGACAAACTCACTTTTCATGATATGCCAAAAAAAATACTTGAGCATCGTCCAGCTAGACCTCCCGAAACCAGCTCAGCACATCGAGGTACGGAACTGACTCTACTAGCAACAGTGTTGAGACCAATGAATCAATTTGGAACACTCGATGCTGTACATACTTGGGCAATTGCGAAATAACAAAACTTCACAAGGAAACATATCAAGAGTTAGGCATAAACTTTAAGAGCCAAGAATGAAAATTTGTGGGAGGACAGAGAAAAGAGTATACCTTAAAACACATCTGAGCACTTTGTCATTGACTTCAGTTCTAGGATCAAACAAAATGTTTATCTCCTCAGCATGAATCGAGAAATAACATCTTTGCCTTAAAACACATCTGAGCACTTTGTCATTGACTTCAGTTCTAGGATCAAACAAAATGTTTATCTCCTCAGCATGAATCGAGAAATAACATCTTTGCCCCCTTAAAACACATCTGAGCACTTTGTCATTGACTTCAGTTCTAGGATCAAACAAAATGTTTATCTCCTCAGCATGAATCGAGAAATAACATCTTTGCCTTAAAACACATCTGAGCACTTTGTCATTGACTTCAGTTCTAGGATCAAACAAAATGTTTATCTCCTCAGCATGAATCGAGAAATAACATCTTTGCCCTCTAATATTATAGGGTACATAGAAGTCCGGCAACAAAAATTGAAGCGCCTCCCGATTTATAGTGTGGAGTGCGCGAACATTTTCTCTTTTTGTTTGCAATGCAAGCATTGCCACATGATGTTCCCTTTAAGCGCTTGTCCGAAAATTTACCCAAGTCTGATATTCATGTTCTGGAACTCCCTCTGTCACCTCTTCAATTCTCACTTTTTGAACAGGATGGATATCCAAAATTTGCACCATTCGTGCATCAGTAAATGTAACTGGTCTAAGTAACTTATCATATCTTAAACGAAGGGCTACTAGGCTGAAAAAATCTTTGTTCATCACTGTGACCTTGTGTGCATGGGCAGCAAGAACGTAACTATCCAAAAAAATTTCAATCATCCAATCCTCTGAGGCCTCCTGCAAGCAAAACAGGGCCGATGCCTTCCACCTAAACAAAATTCCATTTTGCTCACAAATTCTCCTGGCAAGCCTCTGGAAAGGTAATCTTGGAATAGCAGCAGTCGGGTGCTTCATAAATCGTGTGATTTCTCGCAGCGTTAATGCAAAACGCCTTTGTCTAGGCTGCATTTTGGATAACCGAGAAGGACTGCTTGATTTCCTCGATCTTGAGGCATTCAGAGTGCCCATCCTCTTCCCACTAGAGATGAGGGACCTGCATTGTTCTTGGGTCTAGTTGTATGCCTTACACGAGCCATCTGAAAATGCAAGCAAGTGCAGAAAACTTAGCTATTCAGTAGTACACGATTAACAATTCACCATAAAGCGAGAGAGGGTGGCCAAAAAAGCAATATGCACTTCCTTGCGTTATGGTGAATCCATTCACCATAACGCGAGATGAAGGCCCACTGAAGTACAATAATCCTCCTTGCATTATGGTGAATTAATTGACACCAATAAGAGGTGGATTATCGTGAATCCTTTGACCTTTGATCTTGCATTATAGTGAATTGATTCACCATAACTACGTGAGACTAAGGGCCAGTCAAAGCAAAACAATCCTCCTCACGTTATAGTGAATCGATTTACTACAAAGGGAGGAGGATTATCGTGAATCTCTTACCATTCCATCTTGCATTTTGGTGATTCGATTCACCATAACACATGGATCCGTATTGAGATTCTAATGGCCCGTCGTCTGCTTTAAGGTGAATCGAATCACCATGGCAGAGGGCAAACAGTCAAAGAAAAAACAATGGCAGAGGACAAACAGTCAAAGAAAAAACAAAACAATCAAGGAATATACAAGAAACTCACAAAACAATCAAGTAATATACAAAAACTCACATTTCATGCGTGGGAATGGATGGAGACTGTCGTGTAGGAGGTGAATTAATTGACACCAATAAGAGGTGGATTATCGTGAATCCTTTCCCCTTTGATCTTGCGTTATAGTGAATTGATTCACCATAACGTGAGACTAAGGGCCAGTCAAAGCAAAACAATCCTCCTCGTGTTATAGTGAATCGATTTACTACAACGGGAGGAGGATTATCGCGAATCTCTTACCATTCCATCTTGCATTTTGGTGATTCGATTCACCATAACACATGGAGCCGTATTGAGATTCTAATGGCCCGTCGTCTGCTTTAAGGTGAATCAAATCACCATGGCAGAGGGCAAACAGTCGAAGAAAAAACAATGGAAGAGGGCAAACAGTCAAAGAAAAAACAATGGAAGAGGACAAACAGTTGAAGAAAAAATAAAACATTAAGGAATATACAAGAAACTCACAAAACAATCAAGTAATATACAAAAACTCACATTTCATGCGTGGGAATGGATGGAGACTATCGTGTAGGAGGTGGAATATTGGTTCACTACTGTGGGGGTAGTCGGAAGTCACCTGGAGGCAAACAGGAGGACGGACAAGGCGAAATCGATAAGAGGACGAAAAGGTGGCGTGATTAACGGCTTTGATTAGTCTTTAGAGCAAACACATGTGCTGGTGAATATTTTTGGATAAAAAAATATCTCATCTTATTAAAATAAGTTTCCCTGAAACAGAAGTTCAAAAAGATTTTCAGAAGGTGCATTAGAAATTAAGTATAACCTATTCAAGAGACCAGTTCTTCCTATGGACCAATAAGATTCATCCAAATGTAGGGAGGAGATAAATGAAGAAATAAAAAAAAATCTCCCAAAAATGAGTAAATACTTACATAAGATGAAGAGTTGACTAAGGACAAGGTTAATAGTTAAAAAAGAGAGATATTTAGGTGAAATGATGCATTTTTGACACCTCTACATGGGGGAATTTCCCTCATGAAGGAGGTGCCTATTTCACATGCTTGAATGAGTTTTAAACTCCCAAATAATAGGATATATTTATCTCTCCTCTCTCCTATTTTAACTAGATCCAAAAAGTGAGCAAAACTGACCTAAAAATGGTCAAAAATTGACCAAACTAATCTGGAAAATTCTAGAATCAGTTGGCTTGGTTAGAAGCTCACTTTTTCCTATAAATAGAAGCCTTCCCCTTTGTTGAAACTCAATAGTGTTTTGCACTGTTACCTTGTCTCTCCCAAGTGCCAAAAACAGTGAATTGTATTCATAATTCATTAGTTTTTGACCTTCCCTCTTCCAAAAGATTGGTGGCCACTCTTGTCTCAAACAAGAGTTGAACCTTCAAACCATCAAGCCAAAGGAAAGCTCTCAAAATTCATTAGTAAGTTGGTGATTCTTATCTTTTCCATTTATTTTATGGTTTTTATGGTTTTTTATGCTTTTTGTCTTCTCTAAAATTGCAAGTGATATTATGCCTCATTGCAAAAGGCATTCCTCTCTCTTCTCTAGTAGATCCAACCATTCTCTATCCTAGGTGAATGATTAATGATTAAAGTCAAGTTTATTATAATTAAAAGATATTTTTTTATTAAAAGAGTGATTTTCACCATAAATGATTTTTTTATGATGATTAAAGTGTGACTTTCATCAGAATTGGATTTTATGCATAATTAGATGCATATAGAATTTTTATAATTAAATAAGGGTTCTCTTTAATCTTCTGTTAATTTTCATAAAAATTAGAAAAATGAATAGGTAGATAATATGTGAGAGGAAATTCTACCATTTCATATTCACTAAGATGGTAATGAGAAAATTCAATTAAACTATCGAAGTTGGAGATCGAGATAAATGATTATTTTATTCCTTTTAAGAAATCCATGTTTTAGAAATCTGTAAGCAAATATTCGTCGAACGAAACTTAGAAAAGGAGAAATTGAAATAGTACCTTTCAAGAAAGATAGTTTAGGAAGAACCTTTCCAGACCATCCAAACTCTGATTCAGACTATTGACCAAGACCTAATCCCTTCGTCAATGACGATGTGATCAGTTCAGGAAAAATGTACTCAAAACACCCATCGAATCTGAAACTAGTTAAGACTTTTGATTTTGATACGAGGATCAAGTTAACAGAATTCGAGGAATTCTGTTTCATTAGGAAGTGAATGGGGTCTTCTTGGGCCCTTTAATTTGCCCAAGCCTAATCAAGGTGATTAAGGAATAGCCAAATGGGGGGTTGCCATGTGGACTGAAATGTTGGGTTTTTAAGAGAGGTGTAAGACTGGTCAAAGGGTGCACTTTTTCCCCCAAAAAGGGAGGGGGGCAATTTTACAATTTTCGGACCTCCATAAATTCTACATACAAGCTTCGATTTGAGCGGAGATTACAGATCCGTGATCTACGCATCAAGAGCTTTCCATAGATATGTTACATGATATGGTTTTATCCGCTAGATTTTAAATTTCATTTTTCCTCAAAAATTCAAATTCGAATAAAGTAGCCGTTTTGAAGCTTCTAATTAGAAAATGTTTCTTCTTAAGAGAAAAGGTTTGACTCCCTTAAACTGCCAAATAAAAGGGCCCAAGAAGCCTTCCATTGAGGTCCTAATGGGAATTCAGACCTGGATCTAGAAGTATTGGGATACGGATTTAAGATTATTCATGGTTTTCAAACAAAAATCAAAACAAAACTTGCATAGAAACCCTGTTTTCTTAAAAGATTATCTTGCGCCAGAATGCTGGAGGGAGCATTTGGCATATATGTTTATCTAAGGGAAGTTCGGTTGCAACAGCTGGCGGGGAGTGTTCGAGGGACAGCTCACGCGGCAAAGCCTGTCGAGGTCTTGACCAGCCTCGATATAGTTAAAATGGTGCGTTTCCGGTACGATGGATGAGGGCCGACGAAGCGGTCCCTGAGTGAAGTGCCAGGACACCTAAGGAGGATCCTAGAGGGTTCTGACCAGGCGATGCACGAGCTCGCGATGTCGAGGACACCCATTCGTATGTCGAGGAAGAAATTGACCAGCCTCGATATGGTTAAAATGGTGCGTTTCCGGTACGATGGACGAGGGCCGACGAAGCGGTCCCTGAGTGAAGTGCCAGGACACCTAAGTAGGATCCTAGAGGGTTCTGACCAGGCGATGCACGAGCTCGCGATGCCGAGGACACCCATTCGTATGTCGAGGAAGATATTGTATAACAGACCAATGTTATTGTATTCTATCACTGGATCTCGTTATTGACTCGTTGGTCTCAATGGAGAGTCCAGAGTGATACTGTTTTGTGAGAAACAAAGACTCAATGGAAATTTTGAAGTATGACATGTGTAACCAGTAAATTGTTTGTCAATGGATTGTTTTTATTAAAGTTTTAAGGAGTGTGTGCGTATCTGTTTTCTAAAGCTGAAGTTAAGAAAGGCATTTCAATTATGGGTGGGTGAGTACTTGTTTGGTTCCATCGGTTCCAGTGGTAGGGTGGTGGCTAACCCATGGGGTTAGCTGGAATCATGGAGTTTTAATAATCAAACTGAAAAATCTTAGGATTACGCTAGGCTTCGAGTAGATAGTTAATGCCCTGATAAATTTCTCGATTGAGTGGATCAACGGCTGTGCCTAATCTTGATTAGGAAAAAAGCGTTGAATTGCTTAGATGATCAAATTATATCAGTGATAGTTTCCTTCTATCTGGTTTATTCAGGTGGAGAATAGTTTAGATTTTGATCTTGTTAGAAAATTCGTTAAGAAAAATTCAAAAAGGTGGAATCGTCTCCGCTTTTCAGACATGGGAAATTTTCTCGGTTTCGGTTTTCGGAGTGACCACCAGCCTAGTCTCACGCCCGGACATTGGTGGGTGAGGCCCTGAGTGAGAAACCCTGCCCCGTGCATGAGGGGACTGCTTCCACTGTCAGCTACTGGGAGTTCGGTGCGCGGAGGGGGCAGAGGGATCTCACAGTTGGTATCAGAGCTTTGCTGAAAGTTAATAAAGATAAATAAATTCTTATCAGAAATTGATAAATAAGAACTCAAAAAAAGCATTTTCATAATGTATTTTCATTCCGTAAGCTTCTTTAATGAAGAATTTTTAATCAAAGAAATTGTTTTTATAGATGGAAGTTCCTTATTTATCTGGTATTCCCGACCTCACCCAATCTCAAGATATGACTGCATTCACCTTTGAGCATCTCATCTCTTCCACTTCAACTCAAACAAGCCGAGCAAGACTCGCATGCCATTTCGAGGATTTATATTTTCCTAACCCAGTGGAGAGACTACAGCATAAGTGGTTTGTAGGGCAATATGTCCACGCCTCTTGCGACCGCCGTGCAATGCTGTGGCAGCACCTCTCATTGTCTATGATCTTGTTAAAGCTGAAAATGGTGCGTGGCGTCATTCTATATCATTCGACGCCTCGGAATTTTAGACTTTCATGCCAAGTCTACAGACTCCTTAGTTGCTTTATTCCTAAATGGAAGATAATAGCTCCCTTGTCAGTAAGTGGACGTTTGTATCAGGGCATGGCTATAGCCTAATACCGTCGTCATATGCGTCTCCCGAGGAGATTTTGAATTCTGGAGCGGAGCTGCTCTATGTACATATTGCAACTTTTATATAAATAAGAAATGTTTTCCGGAGAAAAATTTCCTGTTGTATGAGTGATTGTTTACGGACGATCTGATAAAGAAAAATCTGTTATCGGACATATGTCATAGATCTCCAATAAGATCATTATCTTGTTTAAGAAATTGTTTTCCGAACCTCTTAAGTCTTAGGATCTCGTGGATAATATCAAAATAAAAATGTAATAATATATAAATTTTTGGCAGAATCATGAGATGAGGAAACCGTGGCCGCCAGACCCTGTCTCTGAAGATGACGAGCTTGACCCTGATGTTCGCAAGGCTCTTCATAGGACTCAGCCAAGACCCTTCAAAGGAGAAGAGGAGAACCTGGGCGAGGCTGTGGAGAAATGGGTGGAAGCCATGGAAGAGTATTTTGACGTCACAGGCTACAATGAGCGGAGCAAAATGTCTCTTGCTCGGCTGAAAATAGTGGAAACAGCCAGGGTAGCATGGAGGAACCACTGTGACACCAACCGCCTGGACAGAAATACTCAGTCTTGGAATGATCTAAAAACCTATCTAAGAAAGAGATTTTATCCTCCTGGATTTTTGGAAACCAAAATGAACGAATTCTTAGAGCTAAAGTAGGAGAGCAAAACCATCGAGGAATATCACCAGGCCTTTGCTCTTCTACTCAAATATTCACCACCTCTAGATGAAGAACAACTCATGGCCAGGTTCATTCGGGGAATGAACGAACCCTTGGACACACTGGTCAAAAATTCCAAGCCAGTGTCCATGGCTGAAGCAGTAAAAATGGCAAAGGATTTTGCCAAAGCCTTTGTAGTAAAGGTCCCGCCAAAGCCTGCACCCTCTAACTTTAAAAGATTCCAAGCCCAGGGAAGTACTTCAAACTTTCCACTCCCAAAGAGGCAGCAAGGCCCGAATCAGAATCAGGATGCAGGAAGATTCCGAAGTGAAGGAAGACCCTTCCCCCAGAATACTTTCTCAGGAGCCCCACCTCTTTCAAGAAATCAGAGGGATGAGCTCAGAATTGAAAACCGATGTTTTGGATGCCAGGGTTTTGGTCACCAGTTAAAAGACTGCCTGCCGACTCCTGCCATGTCAAGGAGACAGGGAAGTCAAGGGCCTCGAGTTCAGAGACCAACCCCTTCTTACCAGTCCAATCCCGTCTCGCCCAAGCCGCCAGGGAAACCCCAGAAGAACTCCAGCTCAGCCATCTGCCTCTGTCCAGAGTAATCTTAGAACTCCTTCCCAGAACTGGAGCAACCAAAGAGAAAGAGTTCCACCTCAGACTGCAGCAACCAGAGCAGTCACAATTTCAGATGTAGTAGAAGAGGAAAAAGGGCAGATCTATGCTGCAATTGAAAATCAAGGGCCTAACCAGCAGTTCCCCATCATCCATACTCCAACAGAGTATCAGGGTAAGCCTTTTAAGCTTTTGATTGATTCAGGCAGTTCTCATTCATTCATTTCCCCTGGATGCTTGTGTAAGCTAGTCTTAGAACAGAAATCAAGGAAACCTATGCAAGTTGAATTGGCCAGTGGGAAGACTCTTTTCACTCACCATGAGACAGATCTTATCCAGTTCAATCTAGATGGTAATGTAACCGACTGTCAGTTTAAAGTCTTACCTCTGGGAGTTTTTGACGACGGGATCCTTGGAATGGATTGGCTCCACAAAAATCAAGCTGACATACACTGTCACAATGGAACCATTTCCTTCCATGACCTTCATGGGAACAAAGTTCAAGGAACTGGAGTTTTCGGATCCCCAGACCTTCAGTTAGTAAAAGCTTCCAGGTTGCTGAAAGGACTTAGGAAGAAGCAGTGAATTTATGTTGTCAAAATGGACCCAGTAGACAAAAATCTTAAGGCTAAAGAACCAAAATGGTTAAGTGAATTTGATGATCTATTCCCAGCAGAGCTAACTAAAATGCCTCCAATCCAGGAAGTAGATCATGTGATTGAATTGACCCCCAGAGCTCAGCCAATAGCCCTGCGCACGTACAAAATGCCAGTTCTTGAAGCCATCAAACTCAAGGAACAGCTTAGACAGCTATTAGAACAAGGGTTTGTAAGACCCAGTGTTTCACCTTGGGGTGCGCCAGTTCTCTTTCAGAAAAAGAAAGATGGAACGCTTAGACTCTGTGTGGACTACAGAGGTCTAAATCAGCACAGTTAAGAATAAGTATCCAATCCCAAGAATTGATGAGCTTCTGGACAAGCTAAATGGAGCCTAGATCTTCACAAAGATAGATCTCAAATCCGGGTATTACCAAATCAGGATCAATGATCAAGATATACCAAAAACAGCCATCAATACTCACTACTATGGGCATTATGAATTTACTGTCATACCATTCAGATTAACTAATGCCCCAGCTACATTCAATCGCCTAATGCAAGACATCCTCAGAGAATAATTGGATGATTTTGTTCTAGTTTTCTTTGATGACATTCTGATTTACTCAAGGAATGCAGCTGACCATGAGACTCATGTCCGAAAAGTCCTTGAGATTCTAAGGAAGGATCAACTCTTTGCCAAAAAGAGCAAATGCACTTTCTATGCCAACCACATTGAATACTTGGGCTTTTTGGTATCCAAAGATGGAATTTCTCCAGATTCTGCAAAAGTCCAAGCAGTCATAGATTGGCCGGAACCAAAGACAGTGAAAGAAGTCAGAGGATTCTTGGGATTGACTGGTTGGTATAGAATTTTTATACCAAAGTATGTTCTCATAGCTTCCCCCTGACTAACCTTCTCAAAAAGAATACCCCATTTCAATGGTCTGCCAAGTGTCAGAGTGCTTTTGATAAGCTGAAGACCGCCTTGGTAATAACCAGTCCCGTTCTGAAGCTGCCAGATTTCTCTCTACCCTTTGAGGTAGTAACTGATGCAAGTGGTTTTGCCCTGGGAGGTGCACTCATGCAGGAAGGTCATGCAGTGGCCTATGAATCCCGAAAGCTCAGAACCCATGAGAGGAATTATGCTATCCATGACCTGGAATTGCTTTCAGTAGTCTATGCCTTAAAGTTGTGGAGACATTACCTACTGGGAAAAAGATTCACTTTGATGACAGATCATCAGAGCTTAAAGTGGATCTTTACTCAGAAGGACCTCAACATGCGCCAAAGAAGGTGGATGCAGACCTTGCAAGAATTTGATTTTGAAATCAAAGTACCACCCAGGCAAAGAGAATGTGGTAGCAGATGCCCTCAGTAGAAAAGCCTCAGTAGAATGTGGTAGCAGATGCCCTCAGTAGAAAATCCTCCTTGCTTGCAATTACTGTAATATCAAATCCTTTGATTATTCAAGCAAGTGAGAAGATCATGCAGGATAGATTCTTTGGCCCTTTTGCTACCCTACTTATGCAGGAAAGCAAAACTCCTCAGGAGTTGAACAGAGTTCAAGGGTACAGCCTGGACGATGGCATTATGTATTATAATCGCAGGCTATGCATTCCTAATGATGAGGAAACCAAGGGACAAATTCTGAATGAAGCCCATGATAGCCTTAAGCAGGACATCTAGGTTTCATCAAAACCTACATGTCTGTAAAGAAAAGCTTCTTTTGGCCTGGTCTAAAAAAGGATGTACTGAATCATGTACGTCAATGTCTAACATGCCAGAAAGTCAAAGCTGAAAGAGTAAAAATGCCTGGAAAGTTACATCCATTGGACATCTCCCAGATGAAGTGGAAATGTATCAGTATGGATTTTATTACTAGATTACCTTCAGTGCAATCAAGTTATAACTCCATTTTCGTGGTAGTTGACAGACTAAACAAAGTAGCCCATCTGATCCCAGTAAAAGAAACCTACACTGCAGTGGATGTGGCCAGAGTGTTCCTCAAAGAAATCTTCAGATTGCATGGCCTACCCAGGAGAATAGTAAGTGATCGAGATCCCAAGTTTACTTCAAGCTTCTGGACTGCATTTTTCGAAGCAGTGGGAACTTTCTTGGATCTCAGCACAGCTTATCACCCTGAGACCGATGGTCAAACTGAAAGGGTAAACCAAGTAATCGAAGATATACTTCGGTCATGCTGTGGCAGGGAACCCAAGAAATGGCTAAGCTATCTGCACCTAGTCGAGTTCGCCTACAATGCTTCTTATCACCGAAGTATCGGGATGAGCCCTTTTAAAGCTCTGTATGGACAAGATTGCTTAACTCCATTAACTTGGTCCGACCCATTGATTAGGGTTGAGATGTCCAGACAGATGCTTGACGACATGGAGCAGAAGATGCAGGCAATTCATAAGGTTATAAAAGTTACCCAGGATAGACTGTGAGATCCCCCTGTTCCCACCAAGCAACGGATTCGGGTACTAGCAGCGGAAGTAGCACTTCTCGCGCGGGACAGGTGTCCCACATTCGGGGCCTCGTCCACGGATATCCGGACAAGAGACTAATCCGTCGGTTTTTCCAAAACCGAACCCGGAAAAAACTTCCCTTACCGGAAAGCACGGGCGATTCCACCAGGATAATTTTTTTTCTCTAACGAAGACAAGATCATTTCTGATCAAGCTGATCCAATTGTATCTTCAAGATACTAGATCAGATCAAGGAAGAAACTTGCACTTGGATCATTGGGATCAACGCTTTTTTCCCCATTCAAGAGGCACAGCCGTTGATTCCTATCCATAGAACAATTACTGTCCGGGATTTACTTTATCTATCGTATTAACAAAAGTTGAGTCTCGATTTACGGATCCATCAGTCCAGCCTAACCCCATCCGATCCCATGGGTTAGCCAACCGCCCAACCACTGTAGTGATGGGATCCAATTTGGAATTTGGTTAGGTTTTGTCCCGGGTACCAAGGAAAAGAGTTCCAAGGCCCCCTAGCCGGAAGTTCATGCAAACATAAAATTAGGCACATCACTTACACACCCAATATGAAATTGCCTTGTTCTTAGCATCAGCTAACTTTAAAACAATCCTTTAATGAAACCATAGTACCACTGATCACAGTCTTCCAAATTATCCAGTTGATTCTCAAATTTCCCATCATTCCTTCATCATCAGAGTATCTATGGCATCATTGGCAACTAGAACGCTCACCACCTGTCCACTCAGAGGCCGTTTCCATAGTTCCTAGCCCATAATACTCGGCAATATAATCATTTATCAAGATGGACTCTCGTTGAAGATCAGCAAGATCAACCAACAGATCCATATAAAAGAGCCATGGACTCATCCGTTGAGGACCAGCAAGGTCAGTCAACCAGATCCATGCCCGGTTTCACAAAACAACTCTTACTCCTTGTTCCAATATCTTCCTCGACGCACGCGTGGGTATCCTGGGTGACCCAGAGCCCGAGCACCGTATGGTCAGCACCCTCTAGGATCCTTCGCAGGTGACCTAGCGCTTCACTCATAGGCCGCTTCCTTGGTCCCTCATCCACCGTACCGGAAGCTCACCATTTTAATCGAACCGAGGCTGGTCAAGACCTCGGCCGACCTTGCTACGCGAGACGTCCTCCATTGACTCTCCGTCAGCAGTTGCAACTTTATCAGTTAGGTCTCCACGACCTTAATCACAAGACGGTCAAAATGCTTCCCCAGCATTCTTGACATAAAACAGCCATTTGCAAACAGCATTTACAAACAGTTTACAAATACAGTTTCTATATTAACTCTCATTTTTCCACATTATCCCTCATTAATCCACATTACTTATTCCACATTCCATTTATATGTGTACTCATCCAATCACCTCATTTTCCATCTCTTCACTTTAGATTCCTTCACATCACATATCATATATTCACATCCATATCCACATCCATACATCCACATCCACATCCACATTCACATCCATACATCCACATCTACATGCTTATCTCCATTTTCACATCTTCATTTATACATCCACATCCCATATCCACATTCATACATACACATCCATATCCACATCCATACATCCACATCCACATCCACATTCACATCCATACATCCACATCTACATGCTTACCTCCATTTTCACATCCTCATTTATACTTCCACATCCCATATCCACATTCATACATACACATCCATACATCCACATCTACATCCACATACATACATACATCCACATCCACATTCCACATTCACATCTATACATCCACATCTACATTCACATTCACATACATCCACATCCACATTCCCATACATCCACATCTATACATTCACATTCCACATTCACATCTATACATCCACATCTATATTCACATTCACATACTTCCACATCTACATTCACATTCACATACATCCACATCCCCATTCCCATTCACATCTATACATCCACATCTACATCCACATACATACATACATCCACATCCACATTCCACATTCACATCTATACATCCACATCTACATCCACATCCACATTCCCATTCATATCTATACATCCACATCCATTCACATCTATACATCCACATCTACATCCACATCTACATCCACATTCACATCTATGCATATACATCTTCATGCATATATCCATTTTCACGTTCATACATCCACACTCTCATCTCCACATCCACACATCCACATACATACATCCATTTCCACATTCCCATTTATATAACCCCATATACCTTCACATCTAATCTTTTACATCACATCCATTCTCGCCCTATCACAACCCATATACATCTTATCTTATCACATACACTTCTTACCTCATCCCCCCATACACATCTTAATTCATCTTATCACCTCCTAACTTATTTCATAAGCATCTTATCACCTCTTATCACACCTCTTATCACATCTCTTATCACCTCCTAACTTATTTCATAAGCATCTTATCACACCTCTTATCACATCCTATCACATCTCTTATCTATTTATAGAATACAAGAGAATTCTTACATTTGATATAAGATTTCTTTACACATTTATTTATGAATAAATTCTATTTAAGGAGATTAATACTTTCAAAGTAAAAATCAATCTTTTATGCATCTTCCTATGCATAAATTCATTTTTAATGAAAATGACACTTTTGAATTAAATTTTAATCTTTTATGCATTTTTCTATACATAAATTCAATTTAGATGAGAATGACACTTTTGAATTAAAAAATCAATCTTTTATGCATCTTCTTATGCATAAATTCAATTTGGTAGGAATTACACTTTTAGAATAAAAAAAATTT
Source organism: Cibotium barometz (assembly GCF_041138505.1). Classification (NCBI taxonomy): domain Eukaryota; kingdom Viridiplantae; phylum Streptophyta; class Polypodiopsida; order Cyatheales; family Cibotiaceae; genus Cibotium; species Cibotium barometz. The sequence goes on along the minus strand of NC_141111.1, from coordinate 472,955 downwards.
CTCTTATGCATCTAAGTTAAGTATAAAATCCATTTATGAGGAAAATCACACTTTTAGTATAAAAAGAATATCTTTTATGCATACCTATATGCATGAAATTCAATTATGATAAAAGTCACACTTTTATAATAAAATAATCAACTTTTATGCATACCTCTATGCATGAAATCCAATATGATAAAAGTAACACTTTTGATATAAAAATTTTTCCATTATGCATACTTCTATGCATGAAATAAAAAATGGTAAAAATAACACTTGATATAAAAATTTATCCATTATGCCTAATATTAAAATTCAATTTCTCCATGATTGTAATGAAATTCTTTCAATTAATCTAGGATGATAATTCCTAGAATATGGTAGGAAGTCCTCTTTTTATGCTTTGAATGAGATTATTTTATGCATAATTTTTATAAAAATTTTGCCATAGCTCCGCTCTGCTATGACTGATAAATCTCAATTTTTCTAAGGGATAATGCTTATCATTAAGAAAATAATTAAAATAATCTCTAATTGGATTATCAATCCATAATGGATTGAATCATTAATATACATAAACTAAAAGCATAGAAAAAAGCCATTAATTTAGCCTCAAGCATAGCTTAATCTTGGGTTAAGGAAAAACTTATGAAAAGCTTGATTTGGATTGAGAACGGTTCATGAGTATGACCATTTCTTGAGTGAGAGAGAGAATTTACATAAAAATCATTAGAATTTAAACATAAATGAAAATTAACTTCAATAGCATTATGTAACTCTTCACTACTATTCAAACTTCAATAGCATTAAAAAAAACCATACCAATTAAACTTCTCAAGCTTGAGAGGGGTTGAGAAGAGAGAAACATTGAGAAATTATAGAAAGATCAATATTCACTAATTACCTTACAACTTGCTTGATTCTTTGTTCACGGTAGAGGCCCCCAACCAATCAATTGGTTAAGTATGTTGATGGAGCCACTAATGGTGATTGAAGAAAGAGGGAAGCTCCAAAAACTAGTGAATTATTAAATGAATTCACAGTTTCTGGCTTAGGTGGAGTAGAGTAACGATGCATAAACACTATATATTTTTCAACAAGGGGGAGGCTTCTATTTATAGGAAAAATTGAGCTCCTAACCAAACAAACTGATTCTAGAATTTTCTAAATCAGTTTGGTCAATATTTGACCATTTTTAGGTCAGTTAAGCTAACTTTTTGGAACTAGACTTAAATGAGGAGAGAGGAGAGATGAAATATCTCAATTTTTATGAGTTTAAAACTCATTCAAGCATGTGAAATATGCACCTCCTTTAAAGAACTCCCCTTCCTTACATATGTCATATTTTTAATATTGCACATAATTTTTTACTAATAAACCTTGTACATTTTCAACTCTTCATCTTATGTGAACATTTACTCATTTTTGGGTATCTTCTTTTTCAAATTGGATTTATCTCCTCCCTACACATGGATTGATGCTATTGGCCCATAGGAACCTTAATTGGATCATAATCCAAAAATTTCTGAAAATCTAGACCCTTAGACTAAGGTCCTTTATACACATTTCTAATTAATTCCAATTGCACATTGAAAAGTTCTTTTTTGAATTTCTATTTCAGGGGAACTTATTTTAATAAGATGAGATAATTTTCTATCTAAAAATATTAAAAATCTGAATATTCTCTCTCTAGAATATTTTCTCTCTCTAGGTTAAAACAGTTAGAAACAAGTCTTTTATATTTCTGAAGAGGGATTGATTATAGAAGAAGATACTAGACATCAAAAAGGGGTTTGGGGGAGGAATCTTACATAGACAGAAGCAATATGCAGATAAGAAGAGGACAGACAGAGAATTCAAAGAAGCAGATATGGTCTTCATTCGAGTACGGCCCAAAAGAAGTTCTTTATCTCTTGGGAAGTACAAGAAGTTATCCCCCAGATATTGTGGGCCATATCTGATTACAAAGAAAGTAGGTGACTTAGCCTACGAGCTTCTTCAACCTCCTTATCTCAAAGTTCATAATGTATTTCATGTAAGACTTCTAAAGAAATATGTGCCAAGCCCAAATCATGTTCTTGATGATGAAATCCTAACCTCTTCAACCCAAGGACAGATGGAGCTCCAACCTGAAGAAATTCTCGATATTCGAGAAAAGATTCTCAAGAATAAAATTCTCAGAGAATTATTGGTAAAATGGAAGTTCTATCCTTTTGAAGATGCCACCTGGGAGAATGAAGTCGATCTGTTATCCCCAGTTTGCGAGATGAGGACATCTCGCGTTTTTCAAGTGGGAGAGAATGTAAGATTCCTCCCCGGCCTCTCAAGATGTCCAGCATCTTCCCCTATAATCAAATCCCTCTTCAGAAATATAAAAGATCTTGTTTCTACCAGTTTTGGCCTAGAGAGAGAAAATGATCTAGAAAGAGAATATTCAGATTTTAAATATTTTTGGATAGAAATATATCTCATCTTATTAAAATAAGCTCCTCTGAAACAGAAGTTCAAAAAGATTTTCAGAAGGTGCATTAGAAATTAAGTATAATCTGTTCAAGAGGCATTATCCTGGGGGTGAAGATTTTTTCGAAATTTTAAATTAAGGTTCCTATGGACCAATAAGATTCATCCAAATGTAGGGAGGAGATAAATGAAGAAATAAAAGAAAAATCTCCCAAAAATGAGTAAATACTCACATAAGATGAAGAGTTGACTAAGGACAAGGTTAATAGATAAAAAAGAGAGATATTTAGGTGAAATGATGCATTTTTGACACCTCTGCATGGGGGAATTCCCCTCATGAAGGAGGCGCCTATTTCACATGCTTGAATGACTTTTAAACTCCCAAATAATGGGATATTTTTATCTCTCCTCTCTCTTGTTTCAACTAGATCCAAAAAGTGAGCAAAACTGACCTAAAAATGGTCAAAAATTGACCAAACTGATCTGGAAAATTCTAGAATCAGTTGGCTTGGTTAGAAGCTCACTTTTTTCTATAAATAGAAGCCCTCCCCTTTGTTGAAACTCAATAGTATTTTGCACTGTTACCCTGTCTCTCTCCCAAGTGCCAAAAACAGTGAATTGTATTCATAATTCATTAGTTTTTGACCTTCCCTCTTCCAAAAGATTGGTGGCCACTCTTGTCTCAAACAAGAGTTGAACCCTCAAACCATCAAGCCAAAGGAAAGCTCTCAAAATTCATTAGTAAGTTGGTGATTCTTATCTTTTCCATTTATTTTATGGTTTTTATGGTTTTTTATGCTTTTTGTCTTCTCTAAAATTGCAAGTGATGTTATCCCTCATTGCAAAAGGCATTCCCCTCTCTTCTCTATAGTAAATCCAACCATTATCTATCCTAGGTGAATCATTAATGATTAAAGTCAAGTTTTTTATAATGTTTATCTTAAATATATAGAAAAATATTTACTTTAGAATAATTTCAATACTCTTGGTACACTTTTAATTAATTTTAGAGACTTAAAAATTGAAAAATGGTCAGCCATACAAAGGAGGTTATGGTAAAATTTTTGAGAATTAGTGAAATAAATTTCACCTTTTATTATTCTAAAAGAGTAATCCTTATGGTTTCTATATTCTAAAGTATCATTTTCATGCATAGAAGATGCATTTTGATTAGTTGTATAAAAGAAAATTAGTATTATTATAAAAGTATTACTATATTTGATTTTTATGCATAAAAGTATGCATAAAAGATTATTTTTTATTATAAAAGTGTTACTTCTATCATATTTGATTTTTATGCATAAAAGTATGCATAAAAGATCATTCTTTTATTATAAAAATGTTACTTCTATCATATTTGATTTTCATGCATAGAAGTATGCATAAAAGATTATTATTTTTATTATAAAAGTGTTACTTTTATCATATTTTATTTTCATGCATAGAAGTATGCGTAAAAGATTAATTTTTATTATAAAAGTGTTACTTTTATCATATTTGATTCTTATGCATAAAAGTATGCATAAAAGATTATTTTTTTATTATAAAAGTGTTACTTCTATCATATTTGATTTTCATGCATAGAAGTATGCATAAAAGATTATTATTTTTATTATAAAAGTGTTACTTTTATCATAATTGATTTTCATGCATAGAAGCATGCATAAAAGATTATTTTTTTATTATAAAAGTGTTACTTTTATCATATTTGATTTTCATGCATAGAAGTATGCATAAAAGATTAATTTTTATTATAAAAGTGTTACTTTTATCATATTTGATTTTTATGCATAGAAGTATGCATAAAAGATATGTTTTTATATTAAAAGTGTGATTTTCATCATAAATGATTTTTATGCATAAATGGGTGCATAAAAGATATTTTTTATATTAAAAGTGTGATTTTCATCATAAATGGTTTTTATGCATAAATGGGTGCATAAACGATGTTTTTTTATTAAAAGAGTGATTTTCACCATAAATGATTTTTTTATGATGATAAAAGTGTGACTTTCATCAGAATTGGATTTTATGCATAATTAGATGCATATAGAATCTTTATAATTAAATAAGGGTTCTCTTTAATCTTCTCTTAATTTTCGTAAAAATTAGAAAAATGAATAGGTAGATAATATGTGAGAGGAAATTCTACCATTTCATATTCACTAAGATGGTAATGAGAAAATTCAATTAAACTATCGAAGTCAGAGATCGAGATAAATGATTATTTTATTCTTTTTAAGAAATCCATGTTTTAGAAATCTGTAAGCAAATATTCGTCGAACGAAACTTAGAAAAGGAGAAATTAAAATAGTACCTTTTAAGAAAGATAGTTTAGAAAGAACCTTTCCAGACCACCCAAACTCTGATTCAGACTATTGACCAAGCCTAATCCCTTCGTCAATGACGATGTGATCAGTTCAGGAAAAATGCACTCAAAACACCCACCGAATCTGAAACTAGTTAAGACTTTTGATTTTGATCTGAGGATCAAGTTCACAGAATTCGAGGAATTCTGTTTGGAATTCAGACCTGGATCTAGAAGTATTGGGATACGGATTTAAGATTATTCATGGTTTTCAAACAAAAATCAAAACAAAACTTGCATAGAAACCCTGTTTTCTTAAAAGACTGTCTTACGCCAGAATGCTAGAGGGAGCATTTGGCATATATGTTTATCTAAGGGAAGTTCGGTTGCAACAGCTGGCGGGGAGTGTTCGAGGGATAGCTCACGCGGCAAAGCCTACCGAGGTCTTGACCAGCCTCGGTATGGTTAAAAATGGTGCGCTTTCAGTCGATGCTTTCGGTACGATGGGGACGAGGGCCGACGAAGCGGTCCCTGAGTGAAGTGCCAGGACACCTAAGGAGGATCCTGGAGGGTTCTGACCAGGCGATGCATGAGCTCACGGTGCCGAGGACACCCATTCGTATGTCGAGGAAGATATTGCCAATGTTATTGTAATCTATCACTGGATCTCGTTGTTGACTCGCTGGTCAACGAAGAGTCCAGAGTGATACTGTTTTGTGAGAAACAAAGACTCAATGGAAATTTTGAAGTATGACATGTGTAACCAGTAAATTGTTTGTCAATGGATTGTTTTTATTAAAGTTTTAAAGAGGAGTGTGTGCGTATCTATTTTCTAAAGCTAAAGTTAAGAAAGCATTTCATTTATGGGTGGGTGAGTACTTGTTTGGTTCCACCGATTCTAGTGGTAAGGTGGTGGCTAACCCATGGGCCTGGAATCATGGAGTTTTAATAATCAAACTGAAAAATCTTAGGATTACGCTAGGCTTCGAGTAGATAGTTGATGCCCTGATAAATTTCTCGATTGAGTGGATCAACGACTATGCCTAATCTTGATTAGGAAAAAAGCGTTGAATTGCTCAGATGATCAAATTATATCAGTGATAGTTTCCTTCTATCTGGTTTATTCAGGTGGAGGATAGTTTAGATTTTGATCTCGTTAGAAAACTCGTTAAGAAAAATTCAAAAAGGTGGAACCGTCCCCGCTTTCCGGGCATGGGAAATTTTCCCAGTTTCGATTTTCGGAGTGACCACCAACCTAGTCTCGTGCTCGGACATTCGTGGGCGAGGCCCCGAGAGAAACCCTGCCCCGCGCATGAGGGGACTGCTTCCGCTGTCAGCTACTACCGGGAGTCCGCCGGTGCACGGAGGGGGCACTGAGGGATCTCACACACGTGTTAGGTATATGGCGGGCTGCCACGTGGCATTCATGGAATGGCAGGTAAAAACACGGCACTGACGTGTCGCATAGCATTAAAAACGGTTTTTAATTGCCTCTCTAGGATACCCATCTCATTTATTGCCTCTCTTGGAGGTCGTATTCTCATTTATCTCCCCACCAACGGCCTTCATCTCCATCAACGACTACCTCCTCCAACCCTCCTTCATCAATCATCCTCCTTTATCGTCCTGTATCAAATGACAAAGACAAACCTCCAACCTCCTTCATCTCCATCAAAGATAACGACAACCTCCTTCATCTCCATCTCCTGCGACGTTTGTATACAATTCATTTTCGTGGTATTTTTATCTCTTTTGTGCTTCCTTCTTCTTTTGTTATTTCGTTCTTTTGGTTTCATTCTTGCAGAACTCCTTGCTTTGTCTTTTTATCGCGTTAAGGTGAATTGAAAACCTATGACTCCTCGCATTATGGGGGTGAAAATTGACTGCGAGGAAGACTATTTTAATTCGTTTGGCACCTCCTCTCTTGGTATGGGTACTTGAGAAGTATCTTTATTTGTAATGCAACTCTGTTGTATGACTTCCTCTACAAATGTGGACGTCATGATTTGCACCCTTCGATTTCGTTGATGTTCAATTGCGATTTTTCTCTGGAGGATACATTTTCTAGCCATCCCGGATACTTTGAAGAGGCAAAGCAAGAGTTTGATGAGCTCACAAATGAAGATACAATGATGATTGATGGGAAAAACCACATTCATTTTAATCTCAAGGTGTCGCCGGAGAAGAAGCAGAGGTTAAACAGGGATTGGCACAAGGTACCATGTGATAAGAAGAGAGCTTTGCCATGCCCTTTTCACAAAAGAAAATGCCGCTTAATGGAATACTCTAATGCCTTCTTATGCTTCTTGCACATGAACGTGCAATTAACAGATGAAAAATGTACAGAGCCGCATGCGACAAATGAAAGTGAAGACATGGTTTCTCGTCAGGCTAGTCCCACCGTTGAGGATGTTGCTGAAGAGGAGGACACTCCTCATGTGATTGAGGAGTTCAATGTTGAAGAAGAGAGGAAGCTCAGTTCGGCGGTTGATATTGAGGCAGTGAGAGAACAAAACACTAACGTAGGCCAGCTTGTGATTGAATTAGATGACTTCTCCCCCATTCCAACGCCATTACTCCCCTCCTACCAAGTAGGAGATTCAGAGTATATATTGCTAACAGACATACAACATGTATTTAACTTAAGGAAGAACCATTGCATAGCTTTCATAGCCCAAAATCTGGAGGTTGATGATAATTTTGTAGATGATGATGGAATAGATAAGTACTTACTAGTGGATAGCCATGTGAAAGACACCGAGTTCCTATCTGCTGCTCTGCTGGCAGCAACACTAAAGATGATCTATGCTGATGCCCTTAAATATGAAGGAAAAGATGCCACAGAGAAAGAACTACAAGAAGCAAGGGAAAGACTGAATATTACCAACATGGGAAAGTTTAGGGATGTGCCAAGTAAGACAGCGAAAACCGTTCCTAGTTCGAGCACTAATTTATGGCAAGACGCCTTGCTTGAAGCAAATGAGAACCAAGAGGTTATTTTCTTTTGTTGTGTTTTCGTACTTTTGTTGCAGATTTGGATTTATCAACTTTGTCCTGAATTGTTTGGTGATGTTGTTTCTGGGCTAATGCTCCTTTATTTTTTCAGTTGGAAATATATGAAGACACATTCCTCAAACATGCTTCATGCAAGTGTATGGCGGGATTGGGCCACGATTCGCGACACTAGGAACATATATACATCGCCTAAAATTCCCTCAAATTGTGATATTTCACGCTAGCTTCTCCAAGGACAATGCAAGTTTTCCTCTGATGGCGATAAAGATTCTATCCAGGCATTTAGGTGGCTATCACTTAAGGCTGAATGCAAACAAGACAATACTTCTGGAGCGGCAAGCAGCTGGAGTATATTCGTTGAGATGTAAATATTATTTAACATATGCTACTTACGGCTTGGCATGTGGAATCACAGATCCTGAGTGATTGCGGGAAGAAGCATCTTCTTAGAACAGCAAGGCCAATGGTCCCTGTTGTGTCATTGATAGAGGATGAAGAAGATATTGTAGAAACTTCATCAAAAAAGGGCTCGTCGGCTAGGGGAAGGCTCTGCTCCAGAACAATAGATTTAGATTATTCCAGTTGTTAAGAAGTTTCTTCATATTTCTCAATACTCTTCTTGCTTACCATTAAAAACTATGAAATGTATATATATTGAAAACATTTATATGGGTCATAGATGAAAGCTCTTGTTCTTTTAAAATCTTTTAAAGTTACATCATTGTTTTATAATATGTATTTCAATGATCAATTTTCTTCCACGCTCTCCCCTGTCTTTGTCGTTGTCTTAGCCATTCAGCATGATTCTACCTTCCCTGTGAGGAGACATATATTGATCATCTCCATTCAGCCTCCCTGCATCTCTCTTATTGCACATGACACAACTGATTTAGACTGTTTGATCTTCACACGAGCCCTCACTTAAATCCGCATATACCACCACTAACATAGTTGCTTCATGGGATTACTTTTCTTCACTCCTCCTCCATGTTGAGTGGCCCTTCGTCGATAGGCACAACGTGCTTGCCAATGAGATCTTTCCATGCCTTGGGTAGACCAAATCCCAAGGCTTCCAAACTCTTCCGTAAAAAAGGGTCCATGTGTATGCAAAATGTGCTACAAATGCTCAACAACAACAAGACATTTAGTATCGTACAATATATTTTGAACAACAATAAAAACTCAAAGCTGTAGGTATTCAAGTAATAACCATGTATTGTGTCAAGTTTGTCGCACCCCATGCCTTTTCATAGCTAGTGTAGAATTCTGTCACAACTGCCTCAAATTTCTCAACATCCCCATCTTCAAACCTTGCTTTTTGCAACAAAGGTGCTAGGCGATCAAGTGCCAACCACGCTTTGGCCTTTGCCACCCTTGCTTGTCCTGAAGAGCCTCGATCAGGTACAGCTGCATGAAGCTTCCTCCACACCTCAAAATCTGTACCCAGACGACCTCTCTGGGTATGATTAGATAAGAACTTTCTGGCTTTTGCACCTCCAAAACATGGTTTGATAGAAACATTTCCTGTCTTCCCTGATCTTCTCAAGTCCTTCTCAATCTTCACTTGACCACAATGTAAACCTGCATCTGAAAGCACTTGCTCTATTTTTTTAATAGTTCTTTCACTCTCTAATGTTGGTTTCATATTCCATGAAAATTCGATGTACATGTAGACTAGTTTCTCAATTATTCTAACCAGTGCATGCAAAACACAAATATGAACTCTGATCAAAGGGATAGCAAGAATTGGATCCCAATTAGGATCCACTCCTGGAGCATCACAATTTGGGGCTTCACGCCTATTACCAATTGCATTTAGGCATTTCCATTCTCTCTCTTTTCCTCCTTTGGAGACACCTCATTCGGTCATGCAATACAGGCAAGGATACTTGGCCACTGCTCCTTGGGAAATACCAAACATGCATTTCAAGGTTTTAAGATCTGTAGCCAGGTGCCATTCAACCTCATATTCACCATATCCTTCTACATAAAGCTTTTCGCCATTTGGTGGATAGTGGAAGGAAGCTCAGTCTGGTTAAAGTACCACTTTAGAATTTCATGGGTCTCTGTTGGAACCTGTTTAACAAGAGGCCAGTTAAATTGTCTACAACATCTAATGGTGGATAGCAACATAATATACTTTGTTTAAAAATGGATAGCACGTCACCTCAAATGCAACCAGCCACCAAATCTCATTTTCAGATTGTACACTAAAGTGCCTCTCATCACTGATACTTGCATCCAAATCTCTGTTCATTAAAGTCAAGCTAACCCTTTCCAACTTCTGTCCTTTGATCACCTCACTCTCATCAAGTTTCAAAACAAATTTCAGTCTTCCATTGCACTCATGTACACTGATGTCATAAAATTTCACCATAGCCATTTGTAATTTTTGAACATCCATAATGAAATTGTTGAACTCTGTAAGCTCTATGATTTTCTGTTCCCCGCTCTTTTTAGTCACTGTCAATGTACTAGACACGTGACAAGGCTCTCCAACAAGTTCGACCATTCCCAAGTTGAGAATATTTTGAGCTTTATTCACGTGAAATGGTTTTGGAATGGGAATTACTATTTTTTTCCAAGCTTAGAATTGAAACCTTCTTTAACTTTATTAAACAACATCCTGTAAGACTTTGTGCTTATGCCAGCCATGTCACATATACCTTGTGCATCTGCAAGAGTGAATGCTTCACTCACCTTCTGCAAGGATTGCTTTGCTATGTCTGATCGAAGTCTTGCAAACTTAGGATGATGTATTGCTGACTCCACGATGTCTTTTGTCAGAACTTTGCCAAATATATCAGAACCTTGCTCTTTTGGACCCACAACATCTGTGACCATCCTGAAGCAACAATGATAGCTATTTTAGTCCATCATTCATCTAACTATACCACCCCCACACCCAATCCCCCATCTCCAAAAAAGGAACTAAAGATGAAAATGAAAAGTGAGTGCTCAAAGAAATTATAGATCCCAATACCTGCAAGGTTTTACACGACGCTTCCATTGGCCACCTCCAACGTTGAGTTCTTCCAATGGTTTGAACTGTCTCTTGCGTAATCGAGCACCCAATGGCGTGTCTTTCAAATATTATAATTTTTTGTTGAACTTTTCAAGTTGTTTTCTAAGGTGTGCATTCTCACTCTCCAAAGTGAAATTATTGATTTCTCGAACTGTCAAAATTTCATTCTTCTCTTTAATAGTGTCCTGCATCTTACAAATAGTTTGCTGCAAATGATCAATCTCTTTTTGTAACCCAGAACAAACTTTTGCTTTGTCCTCATATGAAGCTTGCAAAGCTGTTGTGATCGATGCCAAGTAAAAATTCGCACCTTCAAGCATTTTTATTCTGGCATCTCTATCACTCAAATGTCTTTCAAAGATACTTTGACATTGGCCAAACAATCTTTTGCAATATCCAAGCAATCCATTTTCACCCTTACACAAAAACTTGAAGAAACTTGTCAACCCAAAGAATGATGGAGATTGAGAGGAGGTTGGATCTGCTGGTGGGTAAATACTACCATCCAACTATAGGTCCATATTTTTCTTTCCTTCATTTCGAAGCTCAGTAATGTGGGCTTCGCATGCTGGCCTAGACCAATTTCTCTTACAGGCAGGGAGCATAATCGGCTTCTACTTGAAAGTGGATGTCCACCTTTTTCTTCTTTTGTTTCACAGGTTCCATTGCATTGTTCTGTGCTTTAACAACACCAAAAAGCATCATGAACTCACACTTTAACCAAAAGAAACCAAAGATATTACACTTATCTCTCGTGAAGAAGATTGCTTCATTAAAACCAAAAGAAACCAAAGATATTACACTTATCTCTCGTGAAGAAGATTGCTTCATTAAAACCAAAAGACAACATCACTAAATAATACCTCCTTGTCCATCAAACAAGCTTGTTGGTATCCTGGATGCACCAAAATGTACACAATACTTGTAAGCACAACCCTCACTTGAAAAAGGTAAGAAATGGGATTGTTATTCATGCACAAGCAGGTATGGCGTATGAAGAACAAATTCTTTTCCATCCTTTTTCAAAACTTGCCGCCTTGAGAAGAAGAGAAAATAAAAAACTTCCCGCTCAAAACAATTCGGATTTGGAGTGGTTGTGGAGTCGGGAAGACAATGAGGGAGATAATGCAAGATGATGAGTTGCAGGGACAAAGTTTGGTTCAAGTTTGGTAATCAAAGTTGGCTTGGTTCCATTCAAAAGTGTAATGAAGAAAGAGAGTGGTGACTTTTTTCAATAAAATAAGGCACCATAGTGGGAATAAAAAACTATACTTAAGAGGCATTGTTTTGAATTAAAAACACCCTACATGTCAGTTAATGGAATAAAGAACTCAAAAATGACGCACCTACCCTCCAATATTATATGTGGGTTTATTGGCTTGCTTTGTCCACATCACCATCCCAAGGGATCTCTTACAAGGCCCCTTTTTGAGTCCAAATTTTCCCTAATGTAGATCGGTTAACTGGGACCCAAATAGATCTCAAATCCGGGTACTACCAGATCAGAATCAAGGAGCAGGACATCCCAAAGATAGCATTCAGTACTCGCTCTATAGGCATTATGAGTTCACATTCATGTCGTTTGAATTGACTAATGCCCCGGTGACATTCAATCATCTTATGCAAGATATTCTCAAAGAATACTTGGATGATTTTGTTCTTGTCTTCTTTGATGATATCTTGATATACTCAAAGAATGCTGCAGACCATGACGATCATGTGCGCAATCATGTGCGCAAGGTCTTGGAAATCCTAAGGAAACACCAACTCTTTACAAAGAAGAGCAAATATTCTTTCTCTGTTGACCAGGTGGAATACTTGGGATTCATAGTGTCAAAGGATGGGATTTCTCCTGACCTCGCAAAGAAGAGCAAATATTCTTTCTCTGTTGACCAGGTGGAATACTTGGGATTCATAGTGTCAAAGGATGGGATTTCTCCTGACCTCGCAAAGATCCAAGCAGTCGTAGAATGGCTAGAATCCAAGTCAGTAAAGGAAGTCAGAGGGTTCCTAGGGTTAACCGGATGGTATAGGATCTTTATACCTAGGTATGCTCAGATAGCATCCCCCTTAACTAACCTTCTCAAGAAGAGTACACTTTTTTAGTGGACTACAATGTGTCAGAGTGCCTTTGACAAGCTAAAGACAGCCTTAATAACCAACTCTGTCTTTAAATTGCCAGATTTTACCAAACCCTTTGAGGTAGTTTTACTGATGCCAGTGGGTTTGCCTTAGGTGGTGCTCTGCTGATGCAGGAAGGTCATGCAGTGCCTATGAATCCAGAAAACTCAGAACACATGAGAGAAATTATGCCATCCATGACTTGGAGTTACTCTAGGTAGTGTATGCTCTGAAGTTGTGGAGACATTATCTTAGCTTGGGACAAGTTCATTCTGCAAGCACATGCCTCTGATATTTGGCTTTCTACTATGCGTGGAATTCCAGGATTCACCTTGATATGACAGATCATCAAAGTCTGAAGTGGATCTTCACCCCCAAAGGGATCTCAACATGCGTCAAAGGAGATGGATGCAAACCCTGCATACATTTGATTTTGAAATAAAATATCGACCGGGGAAAGAAAATGTGGTTTGCAGATGCACTCAGAAGAAAAGCCTGCTTGCTTGCAATAACAGTGGTGTCAAATCCATTGATCAATGAAGCAAAGGAGAAAATCTTGCATGACAAATTCTTTGCCCCTATTGCTACCCTTCTGATGCAGGAAAGCAAGACTCCTCAAGAAATGAGTCGAGTTTTTGGATACAAACAGGATGAAGGATACATGTATTATAATAATCGGCTATGTATCCCCAATGATGTGGGAATAAAGGGAAGAATTCTGAGAGAAGCCCATGATAGCCTGATAGAGCTGGACATCCAAGGTTTATAAAAATTTATATGTCTGTGAAGAAAAGCTTCTTGTGGCCAGTACTCAAAAAGGATGTACTTGATCATGTGTGGAAATGCTTGATGTGCCAAAGAGTCAAGGTAGAGAGAGTCAAGATGCCAGGGAAACTACAACCTCTAGACATTTAGTAGATGAAGTGGGAATGCATCAATATGGACTTTGTCACTGGATTACCTTTAGTGCAATCAGGTTACAACTCACCCTCTAGACATTCAACAGATGAAGTGGGAATGCATCAGTATGGACTTTGTCACTGGATTACCTTTAGTGCAATCAGGTTACAACTCACCCTCTAGACATTCAACAGATAAAGTGGGAATGCATCAGTATGGACTTTGTCACTGGATTACCTTTAGTGCAATCAGGTTACAACTCCATTTTTGTGGTAGTTGATAGGCTAACCAAAGTTGCCCATCTGATTCCAGTGAAAGAAACATACTCTGCAATGGATGTTGCCAAATTTTTCCTTAAGGAAATCTTCAGATTGCATGGTTTACCCAAGAGGATAGTAAGTGACAGAGATCCCAAATTCACATCGAAATTCTAGACTGCGTTCTTTGAAGCAGTATGAACTTTTTTGGATCTTAGCATAGCCTATCACCCCGAAATAGATGGCCAGACGGAAAGGGTGAATCAGGAATAGAAGATATCCTTCGGTCATGCTGCGATGGCAGGGAACCCAAGAAGTGGTTAAGTCATCTGCATCTGGTCGAATTTGCTTACAATGCTTCTTATCATCAGAGCATTGGGATGAGTCCTTTCAAAGCTTTGTATGGACAAGATTGCCTTACATCGTTAACTTGGTCTGACCCATTGATGTGATCAGAGTTGAAATGTCCAGACAAATGATTGATGACATGGACGAGCAGATGCAATCAATCCGTAAAGATATAAAGGCATCCCAAGACAAACAAAAGCATTATGTAGATAAAAAGAGGTCAAAGAGAGAGTTTGAAGAGTCAGATATGGTCTTCATTCGAGTACGACCAAAAAGAAGTTCCTTATCCTTAGGGAAGTACAAGAAGCTCTCTCGCAGATACTGTGGACCGTATGCTGTCATAAAGAAAGTGGGCGATCTAGCCTACAAACTTCTTCTGCCTCCCCATCTCAAGGTACATGATGTATTCCATGTCAGTTTGCTTAAGAAGTATGTACCTAGCCCGAGTCACATGCTTGATGATGAACAATTGATCTCTCCAACTCAAGGCCAGATGGTACTCCAGCCTGAGAAAATCCTTGACGTTCGGGAGAAGATTCTTAGGAGTAGAGTCCTCAGAGAATTCTCTCCAACTCAAGGCCAGATGGTACTCCAACCTGAGGAAATCCTCGACGTTTGGGAGAAGATTCTCAGGAGTAGAGTCCTCAGAGAATTCTCAATAAAGTGAAAGTTCTTCCCTCTAGAAGACGCCACCTGGGAGAAAGAAGAAGAGTTGGCGAAGGATTACCCCCACTTTGCCAAATGAGGATATCTCACGTTTTTCAAATGGGAGAGGATGTAAGATTCCTCCTCAGCCTAAATAACAATTAAGCCTCTACTTCAATCCCTTGTAATCATTCTATGTTTTTGAATACAAAAAAATATTATTTTTCCTTGTTTGGCCTAGTGAGATAACAATTTCTAGAGTGTGGTAAATCAATATTGGGATATTTTTGGATAAATAAATTTTACAAATATCAAAAAATGTTTCCTTGAAATAGAAACTCAAAATAGAATTTCCAAGGTGCAATTGGAATTAATTAAAAATGATTAGAAGACTTTAGCCTAAGGGTCAAGATTTTCTAAAAATTTTGGATTAACGTTCCTATATGGACCAATAAGATTAATCCAAGTGTTGGGATAAGATAAATCCAAAGAATAAAAGAAAATACCCAAAAAATAAGTAAATGCCCACATAAGATGAAGAGTTGACTAAGTACTAAATTTATAAGTTAAAAATTATGAAGTATTAATAAAAAAATGAGATATTTTGGAGTAATCATTCATTTTTGACACATTGGTAAGGAGGAGGGGGGCCCTCAAGGAGGTTCCTATTTTACATGTGTGGATGAGTTTTAAACTAAAAAATAATAGGATATTTTTATCCCTCCTCTCTCCTAGATCAAACCAAATAAAAAACGGAGCCAAACTGGTCCAAAACTTATCCAAATTCAGCCAAACTGGTCCAAAACTTGTCCAAATTCAGCCAAACTGGTCCAAAACTTGTCCAAATTCAGCTAAACTGAAGCTGAAAAATTCTAGAACTTAGTTGGACTCAGTTAGTAGCTCCCCTCACCTATAAATAGACCCTCACTCTTTTGTATTCTCATCTGTGAACTAAACTATGCCGGTATTACTCTAAGATAAGCTTATTTTCTATTATCCTCTAAAAACCCTCTATACAAATTGAAGAGATTGGAGCTTCTCTCTCTCTTCAATCTTCCTTGGAGACTTCATCAACATACCAAACCAATTGATTGGTTGGGGGCCTCTACTTTGATCAAAGAATCAAGCAATCTAGGAGGTAAAATGTGGTTTATGGTCTTTTTTTTTAAATCTCCAAATGTTTCTTTCTTCTCAACCCCTCTCAAGCTTGAGAAGCATTCAGTTGAATGGCTTTTTAATACAATTGAAGTTTTTAATAAATTATAGTGATAAAACACATAAATTTTCATTTATGCTTAAATTATAATGTTTTTTTAAAGCATTTCTCTCTCTCCCCTAAAGAATGGTCATTCCTATGACCTATTCTATATTCAAATGAAGCTTCTCATGAAGCAATTCTCTAATCTAAAAGTAATTTCTATGCTTGTCAAATTCAGGCCAATTAAGTGGCTTTTTAATGCTTTTATGCTATTTAATTTATAAAAAATTAAGAATCAAGCCCATAATTAGATATTGATCCAATTAATGGTTATTCTAAACATAGGGATATTACTAAACTTTATGCTTTCAAATTATTTGAGAATTATCAGTAATATCAGAGCAGAGCTATGGCTAAATTTTTAAAAAATTAACACATAAATCATTTTCATTCATAATATGAAAAGAGGACTTCCTACCATATTCTAGGATTAATCATCCTAGATGAATTGAATGATTCTCATTATAATCATGGAAAATTAATTTTTATGTTTATGCATAAATAGTTGATTAGGAAAAAAAGAAATTTCTAGTAATCCATTTTTATGTTAAAAGAGTAATCCCCCATGACAATGGAAATCCATGTATTCTAATGGAGTAAGAGGAAAATCGTGATGCTAAAATAATGTATATTTTATTTAAAAATTAAAGAAGGATTTTAGTTAAATTTATCTTTTTGCATAGATAAATTTAAATGATGAAAGAGGAATTTCCACCATATTGGAATTCAAATATTTAAATGAGAAAAGTGTAATTCCTAGTGTAAAGAAATTAATGGAGATTTTTATTTAAATTTTAAGAGAAAAATTAGTTAAATTTATCTTTTTGTATAGATAGGGTTACATATTCGTTGGGTCAAACGAGTGTCTATTCGCCCTAGTTAGCTTAGGCGTTATACGCACGTGAGCGACCTCTTAGAGATAGGGTTACATCCTAAAGAGGCCTTGCTTACTATTTGTTGGGTCAAACGAGTGTCTATTCGCCCTAGTTAGCTTAGGCGTTATACGCACGTGAGCGACCTCTTAGAGATAACTTCCCAGATTTTTCATCACTGTCTCAAGACAAAAAAATTTCAAGAATTTTTTTCCTGTTTTGCAGCACGTTTTTTAGGGTGTTCCTCCAAAAGGAATTTTGAAAAACTCTAAGAGAGTCGTAGTATTTTTGGAGTACTACAACTTTGTTTCCTTGAGTTCGTGATTTTGTCGTTCAAAAAGTAGCCTAAATATGGTTTGACGTCATTTTCGCATATTTTTTTACGATTTTTTTGTGATTTTCGTGTTGTTTTTTGCCTCGATTTCCGGGTCGAATTTTGAGGTTGCTGGTCGAAGGCCAAAACAATCGATTTTGACTTCGGACGGCTAAGACCAAAGTTGAAGAGCTCAATGTCAGATTTCAATGAGCCCTAGAGAGCCTTCATTGGATTCACGGTTTAAGAGATACGAGCCTCCAAACAGGGGTGTTTTTTTTGGCCGACGGACCTCCTTTCACGTCGTGAACTAGCAGGGTGCAGTTCACGACATGAAGCAGACTTTACGAATTTTATCAATTTTGATTATTTTTTTTTGGCATGAACGAAGTCTTTCACGCCGTGAACTGGACTTCACTGAAAATTTAAATTTGATTTTTTTTTTGGGCATGAACAAAGTCTTTCATATCGCAAAACCTTAGGTTTTCACGCCGTGAACGACTTCACGAAAAAATTAAATTTGATTGTTTTTAATTTGAGAGGCGGAATCCTAGGGCATGAAACCTTAGGCGATGAAAGTACAGAAATGGAATTTAAAATTAAGGAGATATGGGCATTTTCCCAAAAAGATAAGTGGAAATTTAAAAGTCAACCTTTTTATGACACCCCTTACACCCTTTATAAATGACCCCCAAAATGAATAATTTGACAACTCACGAACATCTACTCATTGAATGCTAGCCTTAATGAGTTATGTTTAAAAAATGATTAAAAACTAATCAAAGATTAATTCTTTCACTAATCTTTTCCTCTTTTACACTAATCAAGGACTAATTAACCACTAATCCTTAATTCATTCACAGAATTGAGCACATCATTGGATAGAGCAAGGAAATGCTAATCTATGTGTATCAAAAAATATGTAAATTAATCTAAAATAGGAGATTAATTAGACTCTTAATTTTTGTCTCCTCTTTTAAGGCAAAATTAAGTAAAGAGAGTCTAATTTCTCCAATTGATGAAGAAATTGATGTAATTAGGTATTTTGATGCATCTAGATGCTCTCAAAACACTCAAAAATACTAATTTAGATTACTCACATTATCAAATTAGACCCCAATTAACATATTTTTTAAATTTTTATCTCTTGAACAAGATTTATCACCCTTAATGATAAAAACTAGTCCATTAAGAGAAATTAGTCGAATTCAAGGATTTTTTATGGTTTTAAGAAATTTTTTGAAAGATTAAGCTATTCCTAATACTTGCTAACACTCTAATGCAAACAATTTCAACAAAAAATACACAATTAAGCTAGAATTAATGATTTTAGTTCTATGTTTAACACTAAAGAGAGCTAACAATCACTAAAAAATGCATTCTATTGCATTGTTTGATAATGCAATGGATGAAAACTAAGCCTAATACAACCTATGTGTAAGTCCTAAGAACATGAAAAACCACAATAACAACAACAAAAACAACAAATTAAGCTAAAAACATTCTTTACAAAAACAAAAAGGAGAGCTATTCTATACCAAATCACCATCAAATACACATCTTTTTCATGGAAAACAATTAATCAAGATAATGGGCAATGGGTAATGCGTAGATTAGAGGAAAAACGATGGAAAAAGCCAAGGGATGGCTTCCTGGCAGTGGCGTCAAAAATATTATGGCTCACCCTAATCCCCCTTGAAACACGTCTAATAAGAGATTACCTGGTGAACCGCAACTGTCATGAGGATCTTTCCAATGGCTGAACTTGTAACCCATAAGTACTCCAAGCTCTACAACTCCTTGAGAAGAAATTCCACTGCGCCTCCCATGAACGTTGCACTACAGGTACTCATCCCTCCTCTCACCTCACTTCACTCACACACACTCACTAGCATGCATTTGGGAGAGAGATTAGTAAGAGGATTAGCACTACAGATACTCGTCCCTCCTCTCACCTCACTTCACTTCCACACACTCACTAGCATACATTTGGGAGAGATATTAGCAAGAGGATTAGCAAGAGTAAGACTCAATTGCACAATGGGAGAGTATGTTGTATTATGAGAGATATTCACTTATATATATGGCCATAAGTGTTCACACTCACTTAAACTGTGGTCGGCCAAGCACTTTAAGCTCATAAGAGGCCTAATGCTATTACAATGACTACTTTCATAATATATCCATGAAGTACATCACTTAGGACTTCATCCTAACTTGCTACCACACGCTCTTGAAGCAAAAATCGCCATAAATACTCCGTTACACCATTATGGGCACCCGTCGAAACTGTAGCTTTGGACACCATTGCTTCATATCATGAATGTATGATCCTTTGGTGTATCATACATTCATATCATGAATGTATGATCCTTTGGTGTATCTACCGTGACTCCTTGATGTAAGATAATGGTGGTAGCTCTTGTTAACCCTAGGAATGGGTTAACATTACCTTTCTAAAGCCATGACTATACCTCATAGGCATACGGTTGCACCTTCTTGGGAAAAAAAACTTTTTTTAAAAAAATATAAATAAAAAAAAACCTTAGCCAATGACCGTACTTTCCTAAAGCCACAGTTGTACCCTCATAAATGTACAGGCAAAAAAGAAATCAAATAAATAAATAAATAAACTTAGCCATGGTTGTACCTTCCTAAAGCCACAACTGTACCTTCTTAAAGCCACAGCCATACCTTCCCGAAAAAAAAACTTTTTTAAAAAAAATCAAAATTTCCAAATATTTAGAGGTACTTAAGGTCCACCTCCCCGACACACTCGAGTGGTTTTGACACACACGAAACACCTAAAATTTCTAAATCTTTAGAGGTACTTAAGGTCCACCTCCCTGACTCACTCGAGTGGTTTTAACACATACGAAACGCCTAAAAAGACCTTTTTTTCACCTTAACGGAGCCTTCACATACGAGGCAAAAGAGAGCCAAAACTCCTATTTCGGGTCCACTTGTGCATTGTTGAAGCTTTTCTAAGCCTCAATGCACACCATGGAGACCTTTCGGTCATGGTTACATGCCCCAAGTTACTCCATTCCATTGGGCGGCACCCCAACCATGGTACATTCACATTTGGCCGCCATGCCACACACGTTCGACCCGCGAGGGCGAAACGATTTATGAAGAGCCCTCATCTAGTGGTGCACCTCTATACATTCACCCCAATCTGAGTCCTCCTATATCGACAGATCTATTCCCACCCACGCACCACATCCCCTTGATCCCCAAATAGACATTGTGAGCTTAGCACAACACAGACATCACATACACAACCCATGTGGGTGAAACTTTCAAACTTATACCAAAATTCCATGGAGTTGCAGACATCGTATTCCACCTAGTGGTCTTCAACCAAATCTGTCAAGTATTTGAAATTTTCAATGATGCAACAAAGGTCCATCTCTTTGGACTCGGCCTTTTGGACTCGGCCTTGAAGGCAAGGAGGTGCACTGGTTCTAATCCTTGGACCCTCAAAACAAAGGCACTTTCAAAGCAGTGAGAGATGCCTTTATTCTTGGATTTGCACTCTACGGGCCCAAATGGAGCCCCATAATCCAATTGTTCTAATTGGAATAAGAACCACAGGAAACCTAATATGACTACATCGCACACATTAAGTATCTTAATTCGTGTTGTGAAAAGAGGAAAAAATTGAGCGACAAGAACTTGATGGACCGTTTCCTCTTGGTCTTGCACAATCCAAGACTTCACGACCAGATGTTGGTGAAGGATCCATTCACCTTTGATTAAGCCTGCAAAATGGACGACCTTTCTTGATGACAACATGCGAGAAAGCCATTTCACGCAATTGGCCACTGACCCAATGCCAACCCAAAGTTCATTTGTAACATCACCCTCCTCTCCTTCTGGGCACCGTGCATTACTAGTGGCACCACCCCCAACTAACCCCTTATACTTGAAATTTAGTTTTGCATAGTAAGCTTTGTCTAAAACCGCAACTGAACTACAAACTATATAGCAAACTGCTCAAATCTATAAATAGAATTGTAATGTGCACTGAAATCTGAATAGAATCTTTAATCTATACCAATTCTTGATGAAAATTACACCAATATCTATACAACCACCTTCAATATCCTCCAAAACTACCAAGATTCTCCAAAACTAGGCAAATATAGAAGGAAACTAAGGTTTATGAATAGATTTGATGAAAGGAAGCACTCATGAAGAGGATTTTGTAAGAAAATTCTAAGAAAATCACTCTAACAATGGCTAAAAACCTTGATTCAAAAATCAAGATTCTCTCAAATCTATACAAGAATTAAGGTTTTTGAAATCAATGATTAGCATATATTCGAAAATGATTGCCATTAATCTCATTGCTAATTCATTCAAAACAAAATTAAAAAAAATATGAAAACTGTGCAAAAACACTAATCCAAAAATAGATTAAGTACTAATCAATCCAAGTAAACAAAATACCAAGATCTAAGCCAAGAGATTTGATACCAATGTAATGAAAGGACCTAGTGGATTGCACTCATTAGCATGGAGTACACACATGTCCCACTCATCCTAGGGAGGAGTAACACCTAGACACGGAAAGACTACCATGAATTAGCCATGAATGCTTAGGCATAAGCTCCAAAAGGATGTAATAGACATATGTCAAATGTCAAAATAGTATCAAAAGACTAGACCAAGGTCACTTATATAGCCTCCTAACCATTTCACACTAGCTCACAATATACCCATACCCTAAATCTGTGCCCCTATTTGCTTCATTGCATGAGCTTAGAGGATTTTTATTTGTTGATTAGCTATAACCCTTACGTATGTGTGTGGGTTAAAAGAGAAGTAGCATGCTGGAGAGGGGCCGAAAGTTTATGGTGTTCTGCCAGCAAATTAAACCCCTGGGAGAAATTTTTATTCGGCTGCACTTGAGATGGATGTATTTGACTTCTATATGTTTACTACCGAACAATGGGTTCGTGATACATCAGTTATGCTGCTGGCTGTTGCTGCATGTACGGCGGCAACGGTTAGCTTATTACACACGGTTGCGTGATGGCTATGGTTATGTTGCTGCATTGCATTTTGGCTACGTATAGTATATACACACGGTCGACATTGAGATTATTTATACAAAATCCCCATTAATGTATACACACACAGCTATGCTTGAAACTCCAGCATGCCCTCGGTGACTGCCTACTGCCCACGTTAGACAAGGAAAACAAACAAGAACAGTGCAGTTATTCCCCCTAGTAGAAGTAGCAAGATCTAATGGAGCTTAACACTAAAGGAGAAAAGAAGAAGAAAAGCTTGTAAGTTTTGTAGGGCTGTAATTATAGAGTTTTGAAGAATTTAAATCATATGTCTTGCATTGATATGGTTGCATTTAAGTGTGAATTCATGTGAAGTGCAGAGATGTTGATTATGTGCATACATGTTTTGTTATGTGCAAAGCTTTTGTTGCCTTTTTATGGGTGAAGTGCAAGACATGGAATGCTAATCAAAAATATCTTGCCCAAAGTAGTTCCGCCGGCGAAACCTCCTAGAAAGTGGGTATGTGTGGATGTGTGCTAGAGTACTTTCATGACTCCTATGTTTAGCGCAGGCGTTGGAGTGTGTTATTCTTATGCTGCACATAGAGTGAATCCCACGTTCAATTGGACCATTGGGTTGAGAAACATAGGGCTGAAATTTTTTTTATAAAAAAAACCTCTTCTATGAAGGTTCTGCCTACGAAACCCCCTAGGGAGAGGATTACAGAATCTTTCTTGTGTGTATTTGCGAGTGTGTGTGTGTGCGCGCGTGCGTTTATACCATATCTATGTGTATATTTGTGTGTGTCTTGAATGGAGGGCTTTTGAAAAGTTTGAGAGATGAGCTCTCCCAAGGGGGTTCCGTCGGTGAAACCCCCTTTTGAGAGATGAGCTCTCCCAAGGGGGTTCCGTCGGTGAAACCCCCTTGAGAGATGAGCTCACCTAAGGGGGTTCCGCCCGCAAAACCCCAAAGGGAGAGGATTTAGAGTGCTAGAATTATTTCTTAAATAGGGTTTACTTTTGTGTGTGTTTATCATAAAATGTATGGATACGTATACATGTGTGTAAACTGTATGAAGAAAAGACCTCTCCCAAGGGGGTTCTGCTAGTGAAACCCCAAAGGGAGAGTGCTAGATTATCTTTTTAAAATGTATCATATTACTAGAATTATTTCTTAAATAGGGTTTGCTTGTGTGCGTGTTTATCATGGAATTTATGGATACACATACATGTGTGTGTAAATTATGTGAAGAAAAGACCCTCCCAAGGGGGTTTTGCAGATAGATTCTTGTGTGTGTGTGTGTGTGTGTGTGTGTTATCAAGTGTTTATATTAGCATACATGTTTGTTTTGGTATTTATGCATGCACCATAGAATGTGTGTATATGCATACATGTGTGTACTTTTATGTGTAAAACTTTTAAGGGCTCGCTCCCAAAAACTTGCAAGCACTCGCTCCCAAAAACTTTCTTTGAAGAAATAACATCTCTCAAGGGGGTTCCACTCGCGAAAACCCCTAGGAAGAGGTGTTGCATTTGATGTGGGTGTGTGTATGTGTGCATAAATTGCAAGATTAGACTGCTGAGAATCTTAAATAAAAAACCACTCCAAAAGTGGTTCCCTCGGTGTGAAACCCCCTTTGAGAGAGGTGTTTTGATGATGATGATGATGATGTGTGTGTGTGTGTGTGTAGTGTAAATTTTACTACAAGTATTGAGAATAAAAATCCCCTAGGAAGAGGTGTTATGTTTGATGTGTGTGTGTGTGTATGTTGGCGTGTGCAAATTGCAAGATTAGATTGCTGAGAATCATAAACAAAAATCCACTCCCAAAGTGGTTCCACCAGCAAAACTCCTTTTGAGAGAGGTGTTTTGATGATGATGATGATGTGTGTGTGTAAATTGTACTAAAATTAAACCTCTCCAAAGGAGGTTCCATTGGCAAAACCTCTTTGGGAGATAATTTTAGATGGATGTTTGTGTGTGCAAGAGTGTGTGTGTGTGTGTATGTGTGCATGTGTAAGTTGTACTAAAAATTATTGAGAATAAAACCTCTCCAAATAGGTTCCGCACCTCAGGAGATGATTTGAGATGGTTTTTTGTGTGTGAGAGTGTTTGTCTCTATGTGATAAAAATAGAATTCAATACATTCTAATTCTTGTGCTTCTATTGTAGTAGTAGTGAAGAGGAGGTACCAAGAGAGTTTCCTAGCCATCAAGAGGTCCTAAGGGAAAAATGCAAAGTAGGTTATGGAGGGTGATGTTGAGACTTCTTGTGATCCAATTGTCTCCAAAGTAGTGGCTACATCTGGCAGTGCCCACATTAGAGTTGGTACTGGTATCTGTTAAGATATCAAGCTCAATGACTGTTGTGGACATTAATGACCCGCTTGGGTAGCTTCCGCAGTTATGTTACTGGCATGGTTGGTGAGGTTATGGTTGATATGTTGCCAATGGATGACAAGTTATGTGAGAGCCATTTTGGAGTACTAGATTTATGGCATAGTTACAACACCAGCTCATACAGTGGAGTTCACAATATGTACCGCGACTGTTGTATGCTTGTTAAAACCCCATAGATCTCTCTAGCTAATCACTATGCATAAACACACATAATTCAAGCATATACTCATCCACCCGACCACCCCCGAGCCCAAGGGTGCACACATCAAAGTAATGAAGAACCACATACCTGGCCTTGGTGTCACATACCACCAAAAGCTATGTCTTCAATCCATTAGCCCATAGCTCTAGCATGAAATGGCAAGAGAGTAAATACTATGCTCTACACAAGAGAACATCCCTTGAGAGTGCCCCATGCTCCTATTATATAGGAGAGCTCTCAAGTGACTCTTGACTCTCCATTTCCATGTATGATCCTTGGTTGCCTAGCCCTAACCCTAACCCAAGGTTAGGTCTAACCCTTGTCCCACTAGAGCATGTTCCCATGCTCCCATGCTCACATTCCTAGGGTGGATTAGCCTCCTAGTATATGCACATAATATAATGTGCACATAACATACTTCCCCTCTTTCAAAACATTGCACTCTTTCAATGAAAAGAAGGAAACCTACGCTGAATGTTCTCAACTGATTCCCAAGTTGAATCCTCAATTTCCCTATCTTTCCACTTAATTTTAACCTCAGGAGGATTAAGCAATTACGAAGTTTCCTTTCCTTGAATTCAAGTACCTTTTTAAGTTCATGTGGAACATAGGATAAATCCTCGACCTCAACGAGTTTGTGAGGAGTAATTGTGTTATCCTCACCTCTCAACTTCTCTTTCAGTCTACTGACATGAAAGATTAGATGAACTCTAACATGTGGAGGTAGTTTTAGCTCATACCTAACCGCGCCAACCCAACGTATAGCTCGATATCTAGGAGATAATTTTGAGCACTTTCCTGTTGAGAAAGTCTAAGAATCTTTAGGAACTTTCAAATAAACCAACGCTCCTGGCTCAAAAGACCAAGGTGAGCGTCCCCTATCAACATAAAATTGTGCTTTTTTAGGAGCACTCCTAATAGAATTCTGAGCTTGGGTCAACATTTCCTACATATCACACAAGAAATCCTTCGATGCATCAAGCTTAATGTCCTTAAGGCTGGCAAGCATGAACGGACTATAAGCAGTAGCCGTATGCTTAGAACTGTTATAGGCAAATTCCATCATAATTTGGAAGATACTTTGCCCAACTTGATGGTTTTCCACAGACATATGCACGAAGAATATCCTCTAAAATCTAATTCACACGCTCTGTTTAACCATCAGATTACAGGCGATCAGAGGGACTCATACTCAAAGTAGCTTAAAAACTTCCTGCCAAAAATGAGCCGTGAACTTAGAGTCCCGATTGCTCACAATATCAAAAGGTAGACCATACAGTCTAAACAGTTGCTCGACAAAATGGTAAGCCAATTCCGATGCTTTGATTGTTGTCTTTATGGGTAAAAACCTAGCCATCTTTGTCAATCTATCCACCCCACGACTACCCAAATGGCATTGTGACCCCTGTTGGTACATGGAAGTCCCGTAATGAAATCCATGGAAATACTTTTCCACTTTCGAGATGGAATATCCAAAGGATGTAATAACCCAATAGATTTAAGGCATTCAGCCTTGTTTATTTGACATTGATCACATCGGACTACATAACTCTGAATAAAATCTTTCATTTTTTGCCAGTAAAATGTCCTTCTAACTAAAGACAAGGTTCATTGTATGCCAGGATGTCTTGCTGATGGTGCATCACGGCACTCATAGAGGATCCTGAGTCTAATTTCTGGTACATCCGGAACGCAAACCTTATTATTTCAGAACAAGAGACCATTCTAAATAAAAAATTGTTTGGCTTTTCCTTGATTCACCAGGTTTTGATCTACCTTATAGAGTTGGACTCTAATTCTACCAAATTGTAATATTTTCCAAAGAAAATATCTTCCATGCATTTTTCCCTGAGTGAATCATACAAGTTAGAAGTAATTTCCATGAAGCTAAGTTCATTAACTTCACCAATTTGACTCAACACATCAGCAATGCGATTCAAGCTACCTTCCTTGTATTTAATCATGAAATCAAGGTCTTGCATCAACTCAGCCCATCTAACCTTTCAAGTCCGATTGATCACAAATGAACTGCAAAGACTGGTGATCTGTCAAGACCATAAACTGAGACTAGAGATATTGTCTCCATGCCTTTAAAGCATAAATGATCGCATACAACTTTTTCTCCTGAACTGGGTACCTAGTTTGTGTATCGTTGAGTTTCTTACTCTCGAAGGCCACATGCTTTCCATCCTAGAACAAACCTGTGTCTACCGCAAAATCACTAGCATCAGTCTCAATGATGTAAGGCGTGCTAGGATCCAGCAAGGCTAACACAAGAGCATCTCGAACTTTATTTTTCAAAGTATTAAAAGTTCCCTGTAGCGTCTTATTCCACTCAATCGGAGAATTAGACTTCTTATTTTTACCCTTAAGAAGGTTGGTAAAAGGCACTGTCAACTTCGAATAATCCTTCACAGATTTTCTAAGAAACACCATGAAACCTAAGAAAGATCTTAACTGCTTGACCATGCACGGAACTGGCCATTCCAAAACCTTTTGGATTCGATCCAAATCTATACTTAAACCATCTTGAGAGATCTTATGACCCAAGTATAACAACTCCCTTCTTGAAGAAATCACAGTTAGATAATTTACAATACAGTTTCTCCTTCCTGAGCTTTCCTAGAACCTCTTTAAGATGATTCTCATGCTAAGCCAAAGTTTATTGTATATCAAAATGTCATCTAAGAAAACCACCACGCATTTTTTTAACAAATCCCAAAATAAATTATTCATCATCTATTGGAAAGTTGTTGGTGCATTAGTGAGACCAAAGGGTAATACTAAAAATTCGTAATGGTCGTAACGTGTCCTAAAAGTAGTTTTAGGAACGTCTTTCTCTGCAATAATACGGATCTGATGATAACCAGTTCACAAATCAAGCTTTGTGAAATACTTAGCTCCATGCAACCTATTAATCTAGGCAATGGGTATTTATTTTCAATTGTAACCTTGTTAAGACGTTTGTAATCAATACACATCCGCCAGGTACCTTGATCTTTTTTCTTAACCAGGAGAACTGGTGCACCCCAAGGAGACTTACTTGGTCTAACCTAGATCATCCTCAAGTATTCAGGTACTAGTTGCTTGGATAACTCGTCTTCCTCAGTTTGGCTAAGCCGGTATATGGAGGAATACTAGCAGGTACTACACCCGGTACTAGCTCAATTTTATGGTCCACCTCTCGTTTAGAAGGTAATTCGTGAGGTAACTCATCAAGAAATACATCCTGAAATTTGCTCCTAATGGAATTTAACACTTTACTTTCCCAAACATCTAAAGAAACAATGTTGACATCACAATGAACACATGACGACATTGGATCCATAACCAACCGAAAAAGTTCATAGTTAAAAAGGTTAAGAGTAACAAGGTTTCCATTGTGACGGAAAGACATCAAATGTTTGACCCAGTCAACATAAAAATATTTATTTTTTCAATGAAACCATTCCATCCCTAAAATGATGTCTACATGACCCAAGATCATGACATGAAAATCAAGTCTTTCTAAGTACAACTGGATGTCTAGCAGTAGCTTTGATACCATCTTATCGCCCCGCAGAATTGGACTTGTCCTCTAACCATCCTGACCTTGTACATGTGATCATTCTGAGTGGTTTTCAGCTTCATCCTCTGTACCACAATGTTGTCAGTAAAATTGTGAGTACTACCAAGATCAAATAATATATGAACCTAATGTCCATTTATGTACAGGTACTCTAGTCACATGTGGTGACATACAAGTTGTGCTGAAGTACCGCTCTATAGGCAATCCAAAGAAGATACCGTTGTGTTTAAGGTTGTGTACATAAATTATCTATTTGCAGGTTTCTAGTGGTTGTTTGCATGTAAACATGATTGAAGAACTCAATCAGATTGTCAATGAGAAACTGGAAAAGAACAACTTCCATGCTTAGAAGTTTAGAATGACCAATTACCTGATGGTTAAAGGATTTTGGGACTATGTTGAAGGAGACAATGAGGAGCCTCTAGAGTTATCTGAAGAGAATGCCACTCCACTAGATATAAAGACATTCAAGGACTCAAACCAAGGTGCAAGAAAAGTCATGTATTAGATTTCAATTAGTGTCATAGACAAAATGATAGGACACATACAAGATGCCAACACTCCAACAGTTGTATGGCAAAACCTGGTGCACATGTTCCAGTGTTGAAAAAAATACACCAAAATATACATGTGACATTCGGGATAAGGGTATATGGTCTAAAGGCCACTTTAGCCTTAGTTAAACTTGAGAAACTATGGTTTATGGTATCTACTAGTAGGATCTTTTAAGCATATGCTAGGCACCTAGGCACCTAGAGCAAGTGGGAGAGGATCTTTCTTGCACTATGATCTAGGATTTTGGTGCTCCCTTCAAGATAATATTAGGGTTTTGCTTAGGGGTTAATCACACCCTATACTCTAGCCTATGTATGAGGCTCTCATCTAATGTGCAAGGGCGAGTGCAAGAGTACAGAACCTCTAGTATTCCATCTCTTATGTCATTATGCTGCCCATTTAGTTAATGATGTGATTAGCATTAATCTCCATCTCATCTAGCTTGTCTTATGCAATTATCATGAGTATGATCATGGTGTCTTTCCATCCACCCTAATTCCAACATGGTATCGAGAGCTAGGTTATCATCCTAATCTTGCATTAGCTACTCCTAATCATCTTCTTTCAAATTAGTGTTAGTTATCACTAATCTAGCCATGGCAACCTTGTTGTGGACATCTCCTCCACAACCACTTGCTAGTGGAGTGTAGATTCCACTCTACATACTCAAGCAAAGCCCACATTGCCTCTTCTAGCTTCATCCCAACACAAAGGCAAAGAGGTGGACCATTCCAATGGCTCCAATGAAGCTCGCACGACTGCCAAAAAGCTGTAGTGAAACCGGCACCCTAAATTTTGGGGGAAAGGAGAAATTCATCTTTATCAAGCCGAAATTGCTTAAATCCTCTCACCCCCAAGGGTTTTCAACTGTTGTGAAGCATGTGGTGGTCTCAAATTTTTGAAAGAACCATTGTACATGGCAAGCTAGCTATGTGCACCTTCCAAAGAACCTCTTCACTTAAGAAAAGATTAGTCTCTACTTTTTTATGTCTAATCCATAGTATTTATAGCTAATCCTCTTCTTGCTACATTGCTAATGCTTGTGGTTTAACCCCTTGGTCTCATGGTTTGTGGAAGCTCATCCATTTTATCCTCCAATATTTTGTATTTTGGCTGTCCCAAAACAATGAGATTTCTCACTAAACCGCTGTCATTGAAGGATTAATTTTTGATTGACTTTGTTACCCTTATCATATGAATCCTCCAATGTAAAACATCTGAAGCCAAAGAAGAAAAGGAAAAAGTCAAAAACAACAAAACCCACAGATAAAAAGCCATGGTACTATCATCTTGCCAAAAGTCACGGTTTCTCAAAGTTTTTGTCTTCTAACATGCATCTCTATAGTGATAGGAGATTTTAGTTTCTAGCTTTGCATCTCAAATTAGTGTAAGGGTTTAGACACCGCCCTTTGGCTTTGAGTGCCAAGAGGACCTACCCAACATAATGGCTAGTACAACTAAAGTAGATAAATTTGGAGGGTAAAACTTTCATACATGGCAGATGAAGATTAACTTTACTCTCATGAGAAAGGGACTATGGGGTGTAGCAAATGGAAAAGAAAAAATGCCAAACACCAGGGACGAGAAAACTTTATGGATTGGCAAAGATCAGAAAGCTTTGGCCATCATAGCCTTAGGACTAAGTGATACTTATATCCATCACATAGATGGAAAGAACTCATCCAATGAGGCTTGGAACACCTTAGACACTCTCTTTGGAGCTCAAGCAAAGAACTCTAAAATCACCCTCCTAATTAAATTTTTTGAGCTAAAATTGAATTCAAGAATTCAAGAGTCTCACTCCCGATTCATCTCAACTACATGAAAAGTATTCTCACACAACTAGCTGGGATCAAGAAGACTATTGAAGAAGATGTAATCATAGTTGTAATTTTAAAACATTTACCTCAAGAGGAGTATGGCAACATAGTTACTACTCTTACTAACTTGCCAACACTAAAGCTATGAATGTGGAAGCTGTTGAGAATCATGGATTGAGCTCTCCTAATGACAAGACATTTACCTAATCACAAACTAATCCTACACTAATGATAAAACTAATCTAAGATGGATAGAAATGAAGAAAAGTCATAATGAGTGTGTCACTCAATTAGACACCAAGATGAACTAGCGTGGATACATAAAGAGACTTGAGATAAGTGAAAGTGATATGATTCATTACTTGAAATGGCCCCCTTTTATATGAGGAGGTACACCCTTGGGCTTGTACATCAATGTGGGATAATCCCCTTTGCTCATGTGGCTGCATGCTATGCTTTGCTCTTGCTTGGCTAGTCATTCTCACT
The DNA here is from genome assembly GCF_041138505.1 of Cibotium barometz. Lineage (NCBI taxonomy): Eukaryota > Viridiplantae > Streptophyta > Polypodiopsida > Cyatheales > Cibotiaceae > Cibotium > Cibotium barometz. The sequence goes on along the minus strand of NC_141111.1, from coordinate 441,399 downwards.
CCCTACCTCTTCCTTGTGCTCTTTGGCACCATATTACTCAACACCCCCCCTTGGTGCTAAATCTTTATGCTACTTAAGGTGGTCGGATATGCGAGGTTTTACAACATATTTTTACCCCCCTCAATGGTGACTTGACCTATATTTGAGGCCTAGAGGTCATCTCATTGTGTTATCCACTTGCCAATACCTTAACCACCACTGAGTTTCAAACTCACTATTTAACTTATGAACAAAAGTCAAAACAGAGGCATATAAAGTGTTGACTAAACCAAAAGTGAAATCATAGGCTTACTCCTTATCCTAATACTTTCCTATAGAGCCCTAGAATACCCAAATCCGACACTCCTACATCATCCTATTACAAATTTACAAAAATAGTCCTACTATGGCCACTAAGCCAAGAGCTATCATTGGTGGCCATGCAAGATATGGAAGGGGAGGAGTTGATGGAACAGAGAACTATGGACACAATGGAAGATCTTGAAGAGAAAATGGTTGGGGTAAGCACTCATAAAAATTTCTCTCAATCCATGAAAGCGGATGCTAATGTGGGAAGTGCCCATAAGCACACCTCTCAAAGTTTGCAAGCCATTTCAAATGATACTCTCTTGGAATTGCTTGTGAATAGACTTGATTTTAAGCCACTCATGGATAGATTGGATATTATCAACCAAACCTTGAATTCAAAGTTTGAGTTTATGACTAGCAAAATGGGAGCCATTGAAGTTCAATTGGGTCAATCCATGAATCAACACCATGAAGAAGCTACTGATGAGGATAGAATTGGTGGGATTCATGAGGGCAACCAACCTATGCATGAAGTTCATTATGGTGGTCTCACAAGGGAGGTAAACAAGCTATGCAAGAGACTTCTATGAAGGCTCCTTCAATTGGATTTATAATGGATGCTAGGAGACCTCTCATAAAGGATTTGAGGCCTTTTTCATTTCAGCCTGGTACTTCTCAAGTGAATAGTAAACCACCAAAATATTCATTAAAGCCTATAGATACATGCTATGGAGATTCCAAGAGAGTACCATCTTATTCAAAAGAAAATCAGTCCATCATAGCAGATGCTTTGGGATAAGGACGGGGCCAATCATGATTGGGAGAACTTGTCTTTTGCACAAAGATAAATGGAAGCTCATGATGATAGTTAGTGAATGGAATTGCCTTCTTTTGTTAACTTGAAGGAGTACAAAGACTTTGCTCAGTTTGCTAACTCTTATATGTAATCACAAAAGGGCAAGCCACATCTTGAGAATCCTTCTTCCAATGCTTCCAAAGATATCAAGGATAAGGTGTCCCTCTCCAAGTTCAAGGGTGATGGTTCCACTTTGCATGAGTTGGAGGAGTGGATCACTAGACTAAGCACTTATTTCAACTCTACACTAAGAGTGAGCAAGATAAAGTGCAATTTTCCTCCTTACACTTGGAAGAATATGCTCACCAATTGTGGAGACATATGGTCAAACATGGGAATGTACCACACTCATGGGATGATTTGAAAAGGGAGATAAACTTGACCTTTATTTCACCTTTAGTGCTTGAAAAGGGAGATAAACTTGACCTTTATTTCACCTTTAGTGCTTGAAAAGGGAGATAAACTTGACCTTTATTTCACCTTTAGTGCTTGATAGATATCATTAACAATGGTATGAGCTTTTTCAAAAGGGCATGGTAGTAAGGGAGTACATAAAAAACTTTATGAATTTATCCATGTATGTGGAAGGGCTTAATGAGCAAATGAAGACGAAGAAGTTTATACATGGGTTGGATTCTTCCATCAAGGCAGATGTGTCGGCTCAAAGACCACTTACCCTTAAAGAGGCTATGAGGTTGGCGGAGCTTTATGATCCCAAATACATAAAATCACTGTCCACTTTACTCATGAATGACTCATCTAAGCCACCCATTATTTCTTCTAATAAGGTTACAAACTCTCTTTGTATACCATCCTCTTCCATTCCTAGATTTCCTACCATTTATGGCAATGAATAGCCAAAGAGTGAAGCTCGTTTTGATGTAAAGAAAGGGAATACTTCCACCAAGAAGTATCCTCAAACCGTTAACAAGACTCAAAGGATGAATGACCCAAATATTGATGAGTTAAGAAGGAAAGGCTTATGCTTCAAATGCAAAGAGACATGGTCACCCAAGCATGTAGCCACCATGATTCTCATGGATGGAGGAGAGGATGCTAAGGAGTCTAATGAAGTTGAAGAGTTTGAGGAATACCATGAAGGAACACAAGTTGAAGTCACATGAGGATAACTATTTCATAAAGGATGGTGATGCATTTCCATTTGACCCTGGTGGTTGGAATGATGGACACATTGTGGATGACATGACATTTCAAAAGGATACATTTCCATTTGACCCTAGTGGTGGGATTAATCTATGAGAGAGTTGTTCATGCTTTAGAGGATTTACCTATTAATGAGGATACGTGGCAACCACTTTCTTATGTGCCACAACAATTTCTATTATGGGAGGATGTGTTTTGACCATTTGGTATGCATTATATGGGCTTTTATAACTCTTACAATGGAAGATGTGCATTCTGTAATTTTTTGGTAGAGGCACTTTTGGGAGTCTTTTGGTGATCTCAATGAGCTCTAATGGTTACTTTGGTGGTAGTTTATGATATGTAGATGCTTTGGCATCATGCACATGTCATTTGGGGCTCATTTTGAAGTGTTTTCATGAGAGATTTGCAAGGGGTCTCGACATCGACATGGGTTGTTTATAACCGTGTCCACTATGCTTCAAGAGCACCTCTTTCATAGTTGGAGGGTCTACTTCTACATTTCTCATGCTATGGATTCAAGGAACCTATTAAGGTTCATACTACTTTGGCATCATGCACATGTCATTTGGGGCTCATTTTGAAGTGTTTTCATGGGAGATTTGCAAGTGGTTTTGACATCGACATCATGGACTATTATTACCGTGTCCACTATGATTCTTTCATGGTTGGAGGGTCTAGTTCTACATTTCTCATGCTATGGATGTACGGAATCTATTAAGGGTTCATACTACTTTGACATGGATACTTTTGGAGATCCTACCATTGTCTTGTACAGAAGATGGAACCTTCTCTTCTCATTGATGTACATGGGAGATATGGCAATCCTACACATGATAGATTTTGAGGACAAAATCTACATGATGGAACCTTCTCTTCTCATTGATGTACACGGGAGATATGGCAATCCTAGATATGATATATTTTGAGTAAAAAATCTTTGGGAAGGAATGGTTTGTAATGGAGTAGCAAATTTAATAGTTAGCTTAGGTGTATGGTCACATAGCTTAGGTTTATGGACATAGGGCTCAAGTATAAAAGGGGCTCATGGACCCTCATTAATATATTTTGATCATATGACTTTTGAATGAGCTTTGGAGCCTTGAGCTACCATACATTTGCCTATGGAAGGTTATTTTCATCCTTTGGTGAAAGGTTAAATCACTTAGGCATTATGTGTGATTATTGCTAATTTCATGCTAATCCATATGATGATCTGTTCCAAATCTTAGTTTATAGTTGCTTTATTTCAAGAGGCTAAGTACATCGAGGATGATCGGTCTTTTAGGCCCACCTACCTATAGTCACCCCTCTATCCTAAGCAAAATGTAAACATAACTAGAATCCTAGCATCTGTCTCATCAACTTCTGGCATTGTGAATCACCGTGAGTAAGACCTACGGGCACTTGGATGGTCATCATAACTAGAGTTGTAAACATTAAGCATTGTCATCTTAGTAGCCATGGATATTTTGTTGAGGAAGGGTTTTGAAAACAATACACTAAAATATACATGTGACATTGGGGATAAGGGCATATGGTCCAAAGGTCACTTTAGCATTAGTTAAAATTGATAGACTATGGTTTATGGTATCTACAGTAGGATCTTTTGAGCATACACCAGGCACCTAAAGAGAAAGTGGGAGAGGAGCTCTCTTACACTCCAATATAGGATTTTGGGTTCTCCCTTCAAGATAATATTAGGGTTTTGCTTAGGGATTAATCACACTCTGATCACTTATACTCCAGCCTATATAAAAGGCTCTCATCTAATGATGCAAGGGTACACAACCTCCATTATCCCATCTCTTGTGTCATTATGCTACCCATTTAGTTAATGATGTGATTAGAATTAATCTCCATCTCATCTAGCTTTTCTTATGCAATTATCATGATTATGATCATGGTGTCTCTCCATCCACCCTAGTTTCAACATCCAGACCAACACAAAGGCAAGGGCATTGTTAAATCCCTTGGGTCTATCAATGTATCGGTGGACGATGATGATTTAGCGAGCATCTATCTGAATGAGCTTGGCAAAGTACAATCCATTCAAGACCTCCATTTTAGTCAGAGAGAATGTTACCAACTTTTGGGACTTAGTGTCTATGCTTATGTCTATGCTTATCATAGAAGAAAAGTCTCTGGGTGAGGACTCTTCTTCACAAAGCAAGAACACATCAGAATAGGCCTTCTACTCTAATTTAGGTAGAGGCAGAGATAGAGGTTATGGTCAAGGCCAAGGTGGACCAACATGGAAACCAGAATTATGGACAACAATAGTCTAATGATTTGCAGCAGCAGCAATCATACAGAAAATAGTCTAATGATTTGCAGCAGCAAGGCAGCAATCATATAGAAAATAAAATGATTTGCAACACCAATCTAATGATTTGCACACATCAGTAGGCAGCAATAAAAAACATCCCAAAAATTTTATTTTTATTGCAAAATCATGTTTTTGGAAAAATTTTAAAAATCACGGCCATGATTCTTCAGTGATCACGCTCGTGCTTATCTTCCGGAGATTCTCGTCATGGTTTTTGGGATTTTGAGGCCCAAAAATAGTAAACCTTATCTTATCTTTATCGGCGTGATTCGAATCACAGTGTACAACCATAATCATGATGTACAAGCGACGTGATCACGAAAAAATTTGGCATGATCATGGATCACAATTATATGACCAGAGCGACGTGATCACAGAAAAATTTACATGATTCTGCAATTATATGGAAAAAATTGGCATGACTTTGGCGTGATCATCACGACCATAGTTATATGACCAAAATCACGGTGTACAAGTAATGTGATCACATAAAAAATGGCATGATTCTACAGTCATGGAAAAAATTGGTAGGATCACGACTGTACGACCAAAATCACAGGATATGAGCAACTGATCACATAAAAATTTGGCGTGATTTTGCAGACGAAAAAAATTGGCATGATCAAGGATCACAATTGTACAACCAAAATCACAATGTACGAGCGATGTGATCACAGAAAAAATTGGCATGATTTTGCAGTCACAAAACAAATGATCACGGATAATAGTCGTACGACCATATTTTCATGGTGTACAAGCAAACCTACAAAATCATGGCTGTGAAAACTCAAACCAGCAAAATCACGATGCAAGAACAAGGTCAAAATAAGGTAGATGAAACCTAAAATAACAAAAGGAAATGGAAAGAAGCTTTTGAGAAGCTAGGGTCTTGCACTTTGGCTCAAGAACCCCAATGTCTGAAAGCTTCCAGAAGCCCTATTTCATACCTAGAAGTCTAGTTTTTGTCATCTAGGGGTCCAAACTGACCACCTCAACAAGTGCTACACTTTCTAAATTACTTGCACCAAAAACTTCCAATCTTGTAATTGCATTTTCTATGAAATATTATTGCAACTTTAAGTTTCAACTTGGTCACTTGAAGGTATTTCAAAGTCATGCATGACTTCCCATATGCTAGAAACCTGAGAGAAAGGGGAGCTCCTTAGCCACTTGCAAGAACAAGGTTAAAAGAGGAAAGAATGGCTAGACTAGAAGGTCAAAGCTTGCCCCTACACATGAAGATGTTTAATTTAGACCTTAAAGCTAGCCTTAGGCAGCCATTGAGACCTTTGCCACACATTGAGGCCTCACATTCCTTAGGGACTTCATACCCGCATTGGACCAACACTATGTTGAAAATACAAGTGAATAGGGTGTGTGCGGGAACAAGCCCTTGGTTAGAGGCTGTAAAAGAGAAGATGTAAATGTGAAAGAACCTGTGAAAAGGTGAGAATAATCTACTGGGAGAGAATCAAGAGTAGCATGAGAAGATTTAGGAAGTGGAGATATTCTGGGAGATATTCTAGGAAAAGTGAAGAGGTGGAGAGAATCAGGGAAAAGAGGTGGACTAGTGAATCAAGGAGAAATCAGTGGGATTAGATGCTTGATGTAAACTCTATAAATTGAGGCATTGCCCTAATGAGAATTTACTGGTTTTTGAGTATCCATGTCTACATTAATCTATTTGTTAATTACCCACTAATTACGTCTTAATTATTTACTAATCACTTTATTAATAATGTTGATTCTAGTGTTTGATCCACCATAGCTCATCACAATGCCCTAATTTCAACATGGTATCAGAGCCATGCCAAGAATCCATCAGGTTTATGAGCCTATTATTTAATTAATCAAGATTAGTAGATAATTAGAAAATAATCCAATTTTTAGTTATTTTTCAACTACCTTTTGTACCCCTAGCCAGTGGAGGAGTTCATTCTCCTTGCACACTTCAAATTAGACCAATCCCTTTTAGGTACTTAAACTACACTCAAGGGGATACAACCTACTCAAGGGAATTGAAGTAAATCAGCGCGAATCGCTAGCAGCCCGAATTACAGGCGTATTTTTTTCTGAGAAAAATTAACATTGCAGCTTCCACAAATCAAAGTTCTCTAATTCCTCTTAGCCCAAGGTGTTTTCAAGCATGCTCTACAAGTTGGTGAAGACAAAATTCAGTTTCATCAAGTCTACAGTGAGATCCAAGCTCTTCATCAAATCTGCAGGTGACTTTGGTAAAACAGAGATTAAGCTTTCAATATTTGGTCAAATCTTGTGTTTACTGGCTTAATCCTCTACTAGACTCATTGCTATTGATGGCTTTGAAAGCATTTGAGCTCATTTGAAGTCTAAGGCACCAGATCTGGACTCCCCACATACTCTATTTTTTACACACAAAATAGTGGATTAATTTGCTAATTAGTGATTAATCAGTGCTAATCACTACATTTTGGTGCAATTGAGGGTTCAAATTAACCATTAGGTATCTAATACAGATCCCTATAACTTGAGATTGCAATTCGGAGTTGGTTTGATACTCCAACCATTCCGTACAAATTGGTTACCCTTGATTTAATGTAATTTCTAGAAAAATTGTGCTGATAAATTTGTGATAATCATCATTTTGCATTTAACCCTTGGTTAATGCCTATAAATCTCACTCAAAATCAAGATTATTCACAGCCAGAGTTGCATTTGGGAATGTGCATAAGAATGGATGCTATACGCATTATGTATTGGGCACATTGCATCAGTGTAAATATGGGATCAGACACTGCCCTTGTCTAGAATAAGGCAAGAGGTAAGACCTCCCGCATAAATTTGGGTTTGCATTGCATAATGACACAAGATAAATAGAAAAAGCCCAAAAGAACTGTAAACAAAATGTTTAAACATGTTGCTCACATGGAGCAAGAAGACCTGACAGACAAGCTCATGGCCCCAGCCATGGAAGAAGAAGAATATCTCTTTCCAAGAGGAAGATCCACACCAAGAAGATCTAAAGGAAGACATGGACATGAGAAGAGAAGCTTCCCCAAGAAGACTGAAAGAAGAGACGGACGCATGGAGAGAAGCTGCCACGACAAGAAGACTGAAGACAAGAGAAGATGTGAGGCTCGAAAGAGTGAGGAGCCATGTGAAAATCTCGCACAGAGAGAGAGAGAGAGAGAGAGAGAGAGAGAGAGAGAGAGAGAGAGAGAGAGAGAGAGAGAGAGACCCCACAACCCAATGTAACCTGCCCCAACAAAGTAAAACCACCTCAGAGCCACCGATGATGTAGGCCACGTGTGGTAGATGTATTTGTAGGCACTAGTCTCGCAGGCTATCAAGTAAGGGGAGGCAAACTTGGTATAGGGTCTAGGTGTACTAGGAGTATTCACTTGAGGGGAGGTGTTGAAAATACAAGTGAATAGGGTGTGTGCGGGAACAAGCCTTTGGTTAGAGGCTGTAAAAGAGAAGATGTAAATGTGAAAGAACCTGTGAAAAGGTGAGAAGATGTAAATGTGAAAGAACCTGTGAAAAGGTGAGAAGAATCTACTGGGAGAGAATAGCATGAGAAGATTTAGGACGTGTGGAGATATTCTGGGAAAAGTGAAGAGGTGGAGAGAATCAGGGAAAAGAGGTGGAGTGAATCAAGGAGAAATCAGTGGGATTAGATGCTTGATGTAAACTCTATAAATTGAGACATTGCCCTAATGAGAATTTGCTGGTTTTTGAGTATCCATGTCTACATTAATCTATTTGTTAATTACGTCTTAATTATTTACTAATCACTTTGTTAATGATGTTGATTCTAGTGTTTGATCCACCATAGCTCATCACAATGCCCTAATTTCAACACACTATACACATGGGTGCTCCACTAGGTTTCACCAAACCTGTAATAACCCCAATGCCACCAATCTCAAGTCCCTTGCATAACATTAATTTCAACCCAATCACTTCTCAAAATCCATTTATCCTTTAGTGAACAAACTCTTTCCATGTTGAACAATTTAAGAAGGGAGGTCGCTCATGGTTGAAAGATGTCCTAAGCTAAGAAGGAGTTGCACATAGCTCAAGGGATACCCTTAAACATGTTGCTTGGAAAGTACCCAAATATATAAATAAATTTGATGGTTCCACATAACTATATGAGTTCATGCAAGTGTTTGAACCATGCTGTGATGCTTTTGGAGCAATTGACTACCCGTCTAAGGTTCAAGCTTTCATATTATGCTTATAACGGGAAAAGCCAGCCACTGGTTTACCACACTATGGCCTGAGATCAAAGTCAATTTCAGAACTTTAAAGGCATCTTTCATCTATGGGTTCTCAAGGCAAGGTCACTAGTGTGTGCATCACGTGAACTTTCCTTAATTAAACACAAAACTAATGAATCATACAAGATTTATCCTTTGGATAAAAACTCTAGATTCACGGTGTGAACCATGGGAAAAATTTAATGATGCTCAACTGAAATGATGTTTTATGATGGGGCTAAAGAAACATGGCTTGCTTAATTTGATCCTTGTATCTCGAGAGCTTGGACCAATGTTATAAAAAGGCTGTCCAATTAGATAACATGTTGGATGATGACCTAGAAGTGGAGAAGCCCTGAACCAAATAAAGGCTGTAGACAATTTGATTTTGGAGCTCACCACTCAGTAGCTTTACACCGCTTTAATGGGAAGAGAAATTCGGAATCAACAAAATCTGAAACCTCTTCCACATGGGAGCATTAAGACAATGCTTTTATATTGTAATCATTACAAACAAGGCCATGAAACCACACTTATATCATCTTTAACTCAATAAAATATGGCAGAAATAAATCAATGCGAGATGCAAAACTCTTAAACCCTGCAAATCCAACAACTCACATTAGAAAATCTGGTCTCCTTAGCCCAAAATAAGACCAAACAAGGGTCAAAATTGTTAAGGGTGTGATAAGACCATCCCTTTAGTGCTTTTACTATCATGGACCACATAATATAGTAGATTGCCCTATCTAGAACACCACGTCTCTAGCTATTGACACTTTGAAACCCCTATATGAGCAATGTGCATCACACCACTTGTTTAAAGATTGTCCAAAACTAAACACAACAAAACAAGAGAGAATAGAAGTTTCACCACTTAGCATTGTTAGTGTGTAGAATGAACGGTTAACCACCATACCATTGAATATGCTAACACAATTGCAAGCTAAGGTGCGAACCAAAACAAAATTTGCCAACGCTAAAACTTCAAAATGGGTAAAGGAAAATTTTATACCATATCGAATCAATGAGGATCCAAAACTAAAATATAAATCCCAAAAATAAAAATAAGAACGAAAGGTAGACAAACAAGCCTCGAACCAACCCAAAGCTCAACCACAGAAAAGGGATCTAGAAACTAAAGGTAGACAAACAAGCCTCGAACCAACCCAAAGCTCAACCACAGAAAAGGGATCTAGAAACTCAAAAACCAAATAAAACCGAGGACAAGAAAAAGCTAGAGGTTGAAACAAGGCTCAAATAAGGATAGGAAAATCAAAATAATATCATCAAAGGGACTCAAGTCAACTCAAAATGCATGAACATCCACTACACAAGAAACATCACAACTTATATGTGAAACTATTGATGTTGATAACAAAAAACAAGTTCCTTTTTTGCTAACAAACAAAGAGACTAAGATGTAAGTGCTACATGGAGAGACACAAACAAAAACCTAAAACAAAACTCGATCACGTGCTCGAGTGGGTCACTCATAAATATGTAAGCATAGCACGTGGGTTCAACAAAGGGATTTTTCAAATCCCCTTTTTACACATTTTTTACATACAAAAGGGTATCATTTGAAGGGGGTATTCACAGGTTGAATAGAAAAAGGGTATGTTTTATTCATGAAAAATTCATAGATAAGGGATTTTTAAAATAGGCCTTGAACACACATGATACAGAGGGTTTACTTATTATAGTGAACCCCCCGAGATCATGTGTCACCATATGGGAAAACAAGGGGTTAGATTCACACACATGCTTTCAACTAAATGAAGAAGAATTAACTCTCCAACTAATAATTCTGAGAGTGAAACATGGGAGAGCATGGTGAGACTAGTTGATTGGTGCATCAAGTCACACGTTGATTCCACCCCAATGACTTCTCAAAGATTCACACAAGAGAAACAAGACCAAACTGAGGATTATCAATTTCCCTTTGAAAATGAGCTAGATTTTCCAAATGAAACTCAACCTTTGAGACAAGGTGATTGGAGAGAACTCAAGGTGTTGTACAGAGGCAAAACAATGTCAATGGCTTGTTGCAAAACAAGCTGAAAGGTGTTGTACAGAGGCAAAACAATGTCAATGGCTTGTTGCAATGATAAGCTGAAAGAAAATGAAACCAAAAGTGTCCATGAAAATGAGACATAGATGTCAACACAACCAATGGGAAGGGGTAAATAGTTGTATACATCTTTGTACACAATAATAACCTTCAAACCCTTGATCAGCCTTTGATGCATACATGTAGACTTGAAAATGCTTTAAGAGAATATGAGCCAAGGGAAAAAAAGCAAATGAATAAATTTGAAAGTGAATGGGAGTCAATAACCAAAACATCTATGCTACCTCTTAAGGATCCAGTCAACATTTTGCTAGATTTTCGAGTGGGCAAAAACATTCAATGTAAACAAGCAGTTGATTAGCCTCAACACTACTCCACAACACCACTTTCAAAAGAATTTGGGAATCTTTAAGCCAACCTCTACTCACTCCTAGAAAAATGAATGTGCTAGATGATGATGGCCAAGACCTTAAAGTCTTGGGTTATTTCTCACATACAATTCTTACTTAGGATGATAGCATCGAGTGTGAATTTCAAGTTACCCTTGAGGAGTTAGAGGAGATTATCCTTGGTGATTGGTTGGTCAACACCTAGTAATCCATTGATGAAAGCAAACAAACAATCCTTGGTGATTGGTTGGTCAACACCTAGTAATCCATTGATGAAAGCAAACAAACAATCCTCTTGAAGACCCTTGAAAGCAAACAAACAATCCTCTTGGAGACCCTTGAAACATCCTCTACATTTGATCTTACATCAACCAAATGAGCCCTTTCCTAAAAGTGAGACTGTAGAGTCTTAACACCTCTTGCCAAAGGCTAAACGACTGAAAGCTCAATAAATTAAAGCTTTAGAACCTAAGAATTTAGAACCTGAACCATTAGAATGGATTCTTAGAATATAAATTGTCTTTGAAATGAGCTTAGGACTCCAAACCATCCAATCTCAAATATATCCTTACAGGTAACACAATCTCATACCATATGAACTATGGCGTTGTGTAGGGGAGCCAAGCTTATAGGCTCATGAATGGATTTTGTGGACTAACATTCAAGGTATGCCATGTCTAGGATCTTTTGAATGCACAGTTTATGTGGATGAAATAACACTCAATTCTCTTTATGACCTTGTTTGAAAGCACCAATTAGCCTCTACATCAGAAGCCACTCTTGGTAAATATTCACCCTATCCATCAAATATCCTTTGTGATGAACTCTCTAAATTAGTCATATCCTCAAATATAATTTGGAATCCTCACACTGGAAATCTCCATGAAGGTGCCCATTTTTTTCCTTCAAAACTCAGAGAGAGTAAAGGCCACATCTTGTGAAGGAAATGCCTCCTAGAATACAACCACTATGTCTAAAGAACCTCTTCTACAAGTGTTGCCAACAAAACAACAAGATCTAAAGCACAAAACCTCGTCTACAACAACTGCTCCTAGAGAGACAGCAGTTCTTGATCACCACTAGTGGCAATCGGGAACTGTCTAACAAAGTAAACAAGGATGAAAAGTCTGTGAAAAGGAAAAATCCTTGATCAACATCACCAACAAAAGAATTCCTCACACCAAGGGAACCTCATCATCAATAGCCCCTCTATTTCCACCTCCATAACCCTTGACAATAGCAACCAAGATTATCACTATAGCCGACAAAGGAAAAGGCTTGGTGACCTCATCAATGACAACCCCTCTTCCTAAAGTCCTTAAGTCTACAATAACAAAAGAGATCCAACTCCCAATTAGATCTAGTAAAATCCAAGACATAGCCTCAGCATCGACAACCCCTCCTCTATTGAAGACCCCAACCTTGTAATCAATGTTACCAAAACCCATAACTAAGGCCTTGCCAAATCATATCAAAACAAGTACAAAAGCTTCAATTCCAGCAAGGAAAGCTTGTTCTTTGCCACCATATCAAGATATTTCCAAAGCATCAAAAGGTGGGTGAAAAAATGACTACTTCAAGCATAATAATTATATGAGGGTAGCAATCCTATTTGGCTACCTAGTCAGACCAAACAACATTCACATGGAGAAATTCAAAGGTTTGACAAGAAGAAGAAAATACGACAACTCAACCGTGGTATCTAAAGCAATTACACAAGAAGGTGCTAGTAAAAGAAGTGTGGATTCTAAAGGCCAAATTGCAAGCCCAAGGATATCATGAAGGTGCAACAAAAGTTTGGATCCCAAAAAGGCAAACCATGCTCCTAAAGAAATAGCAGTATGCACCCAAGAAGAAGTTTGTACTACCAAAACGGAGACCACATCAATAAAGGTACCATGCTCAATATCCAATAATTCACCAAATATGGGTACCCATAAGCGTGTTTCAATCTCAAGGATACTATGAGAGAAATACTATCATACACGTGCCTAAAGCTATCAAGATTAATCAAGTTTCATCATCATCTTCATCAACACAGAGTACCCAAAAGAATAATATGGTGTGGAGACCAAAGCAAAAATAGCCTAACCACATGGACAACACTACCTTCCCACACCACCAAGAAGAATTGCCTCTCACTTCATCCAATGAAGGAATGCAATTAGAGATGTCTCCATGGATCATCTACATGAACCCACTCTTTGAACCAACAATTGTTGTAGTTGTAGAAGCTTAGTGGGTAGACACAAGAACCTACTCTCCTAAAAATGGAGGTAGCCACAAGAACCTATTACTTAAATGGTGGTAAAACAAATACCAAGAAGCCATAAGAAGCACTACCTATAAGATAGAATGCCACAAGAACCTCCCACAAACACCATCTAATAAATCATCATCAAAAGCAAAGGTCAAAGACATGCTGCCAAGAAGAAAGATCAGCATAAAGGGTCACACTAGACTCATGGGTGTCCAACTCCTAACAATGAAATACTTCAAAGGTAAAATGATAAAGGACAAGTAATGGATTCAAAGAATTTTCACCACCATGATTCCATCTACAATCAAAGGAAGCAGCTGCTCAGTGATGAGTACACTTTTACTCACCCACTGGTGGAAACCTCGTCATCATCAACACCTTCAAGGTACATCTCTAGATGGGGGGACCATGGTGGGTGTATGCCTAACCCGTGGTACAACCCATCTCCTAGAATTCCTTAATGTTTAGCCTTACCAACAACATTAGCCAATAAACTCGTTCAAATACCCTCTATACAAATGGCTCCATAACCTTACAAAACGACTACATTCTCTTAATCCTCTCCAAATGTTTTAACAAACCGCTTCAATTAAAGTTCAAAGAGTCAACTTTTTTATACTTCATGATGGTATATCAGCTTGACCCCAATGGTCAAAGATCTCTTGATTATTCTTAATAGATAAAAAGCACATGGGAAGTAAAGCAGGTCAAGTCAGCACAAAATCCTCTCGTAGCCTACAAGGAACACATTAACCTACAAGATATGCGCATAAGGGATTGCTTGTTAATGCACCTCTAGCTCCTCTTATTCCATTGTTAACAGCCATAAAATATCTACTAATCTTAATAAACATTGTAACCGTGCATGTGATTTCCAAAAAAAAAAGGAAAAAAAGAAAAACAAGAAACAATCACATGCACTAGCCCCCACCCCCATTAGGACCCCATATATTTTATTAACTTTTTCATTTACTAACTAGCTTCTTCATCCCTTTGGAGGATCAATGACATGGAACAACACGGGTGCCTGCTCGGCCACAGTTTAAGTGTGTGTGAATGCTTATGCCCATGTATATAAGATAATTTCTCTCATAAAGCAAGAACACACTCCCATTATTTAATTAAGCTTTCCCTCTTGCTAATCCTCTCTCGAATCTTCTCTCTAATGCATGCTAGTAAGTGTGTGAGTGATTTTATGTGAGAGGAGGGAGTAATGCCCATAGTGCAACATGACGGTGTGACAACACTCGTGGGAGAAGGAGAATTCTAAGCACGGTGGTTTGGCGACCTCAAGGGTTATGAGCTCGACCATTGGAAAGATCCGTGGTTCCCTCGTTGTTGATCATCATCATCAAGTGGTGTGTGTGTGTGTGTGTGTGTGTGTGTGTGTGTGTGTGTGTGTGTGTGTGTGTGTGTGTGTGTGTGTGTTTGAATTGTACTAAAAGTAAACCTCTCCCAACAAGGAGGTTCCATCGATCAAACCCCTTTCAGAGATAATTTGAGATGGTTTTGTGTGTGTGTGAGAGAGTGTGTGTGTGTGTGTATGTGTAAGTTGTACTAAAAATATTGAGAATAAAAACATCTCCCATCAGTGGAACCCCCTTGGGTGATGATTTGAGACAGTTGTTTGTGTGTGAGCATTTGTCTCGATGTGATAAAAATCGAAGTCAATACATTCTAATTCTTGTGCTTCTATTGCAGTGAAGATGAGAAGAGGTACCAATAGAGTTTCCCATCCATCAAGAGGTCATAGGAGAAAAAATGCAAAGTAGGTTATGGAGGGTGATGTTGAGACTTCTTGTGATCCAATTGTCTCCGAAGTAGTGGTTACATTTTTGGCAACGCCCACATTAGAGTTGGTAGTGGTATCTTCTAACTTATAGCAAGCTGTACCAAGAGAGGATTAAGGAATTCCCACTAAAAAGGATCCTCCAAAAGGCAATGATGTAGAAGAGGTGATTCTTGAGAGTGTGGTAGGGGAAAAAGGTGCAAAAACTATCAACTCATTGATTATTGAACCTAATTCTCAAACAACTTTGATTCCATTGTGTCACTGCATTGTGAATCCTATTGTTAGGCAATTAAGAAAAGACCTCTCAAATATGAAACGAGATTTTGAGAGAATAGGGTATAGTTTCTCAAAGGGTGCGGGAAATGCTATCAATGTTGAGTTTAAGGCCAAGATAAGTGGTCATGAGGACTAGGGATTTTTGTCTAACAAAATGTTC
The DNA here is from genome assembly GCF_041138505.1 of Cibotium barometz. NCBI lineage: Eukaryota > Viridiplantae > Streptophyta > Polypodiopsida > Cyatheales > Cibotiaceae > Cibotium > Cibotium barometz. Next base: position 425,570 of record NC_141111.1, on the reverse strand, counting down.
TTTGTATGGGAGGGAAATCATAAAACTGCATCATGGTTGGAGTGCGAAATCATAAAACTGCATCATGGTTGGAGTGCGAAACACACTTGCAGCATGACAAGATGCATCATTTTGTTATCTCAAGAGAGCATTAGAGAGGTCTTTGAGCATGACGACAGTAAACACATAAGAGTGCTTGCTCAATTTATTATGGTGGAGGCTAAGGAAGAGATACAAGTGCTTGTGGAAGCTTAACCTATAAGTTGTTTGCTACTCTCTTTGATTCTTGTAAATAGTTTGAATATAAGTCGCTTGCCACTCTCTTTGATTCTTGTAAATAGTTTGAATATAAGTCACTTTCCACCCTCTTTGATTCTTGCAAATGGTTTGAATAATATAAGTCGCTTTCCACCCTCTTTGATTCTTGCTACTCTCTTTGATTCTTGCAAATAGGCTAAGTCAGCCGTTGAATATGTTTTTGTTTTGACTGTAGAGGTTAAATGAGGAGGCCATTGTGGTGACCTAATCTCAAGGATTACCTAATCTTTGATTCTTGTAAATAGGCTAAGTCAGCCGTTGAATATGTTTTTGTTTTGACTGTAGAGGTTAAATGAGGAGGCCATTGTGGTGACCTAATCTCAAGGATTACCTATTTCATGTGAGTAATTTGGTTCATTATGATCCCACAACTCCGATGGAGGGATTTACGAATGACGAAAAGAAAAGTATTAAGTTGGTGCATCAAAGAGAAATTAGTCAAGAAAGACGTGTTTAGTATCTTTCGACACAGGCCATTTTGGCAAGGATGGTTTTCTCAGTAAGTTTATGCATCTCTTTAGTATTGCATGTGGGTTTGCCAAATATATGTATTGAGAGCTTCCTTGTCTTGTTGTTGGTAGGGAAAGTGGAGTTCTGAGTATGAAGCTCAATGTAAGAAGCTTCTCGATAGCTTGTTAAAGGAAGAAAGAGATGCAAAGATGACACAACTCAAAAAGACTGTCACTTCTCCTTTTATACGTTGTATGATGCCGGTGAGTTTCAAGATCCATATCTTTTTTATTGCAAGAATTATTATGAGTGCCTTGCACTAGAAAAATGTGTGTTTGATCTTGTAGATGCTTTCTATTGTTATAAATCTAGCTCATGGGCCTGAATGGTTTGATTTTCTATGGGGGTTTCTTTTTGGGGACCCTTTGGCTAGAATCATAGAAGGGAAGCTTTATCAAATCTATGAGTTGTGAGAAGAGTTTTCAGCTCTAGACTTTTTGCATTTTGGGCTACAACAAGAATAGGAGATCCTTTAGGATGCCCTCTGTGACCATCCAATCATTGAGTGGATTTCTAAGGAGGTTTACGTGGAGCATGTCCTTGCAGAGACCACAAGGCTACTAGAGAAGGTCATTTCAATGGCTGCTATGGAGGCTCTTATCATTCTTCCTGAAGAGCCAAAGCTCAAGCTGTTTTTTCAAGACATTAGAGTTCAACATAAGGGAGATTTGTTTAAGCTATTTGAATTGTCTATTATGGTGTTTATTCTTCCATCCAAATAAATTACCATCATTAATGCAAGATGTCGCTCGATTTACAGGTGCGAATTTAGCTTCCTTACGTATGCTGTATTGCTTTCTTGTGTAGTACTAATAGCGAGATTTTTTATTTTTATAAAATGTATGTTACTAGGTTCTTTCTGCATTTGTTGGTGGTTCAACAAAAATTGCCAGCTCTGTTTTATTGATATGCAAAGCATGGATAGTGCTTTCCCCTGCTTCTACACTTCTCCTATATTTCGTGAGAACAAGTCGCCACAAGGGCACATTATTCTCATAGATTGGGAGAGGAAACATTGTCCATGGTGGATAGACATGACACCTAGGACTTGTTTTGAGGAGGAGAGGGCTCTCTACGAGAGACACAAGAGAGAGTGCAAGTGGGATTCAAGAACCTCGGCGGGGGCGAGATGGATGAATTGCAATATAAGAGCCTAGAAGAGGAGCAAAGAAGGATTACAAAGAAGCAAAAAGACAAAGCTACTATGGGGAAGAAGAACAGAACAAATAAAGGTGGTTGCCCAAAGAACTCAACCCTAAGGCACCAAGTCAAGTATATTTGGTTTGCATCTTTTTTTCTAGAATTATGCTTTGCTTGTGTGTAATTGAATTCGTGGTATTCTTTGGTTGGGGGCTAGAGTAAGATAGTGATGTTTTTCTGGAGACAAATAGTGTTGTTGTGATGGACAATGTGGAGAAGATATACATGCCTTTGAGGTCTATGGAGGACCATTCCTATCCATGTCCTCATAGGGAGAGGGTGAAGGTTTGGTGCCATGACTACATTTCACTCGCTAGGGAGATTCTAGAAAAGAAGTTTGTACAAGGATTTTTAGAGCTGTAAGATTCTTTGTTGGCTTGCGCGATGACAGGAGGGTAGGATGAAGAATGGTAAGCCCGTTCCATGGAGTGTGAATATTTGCATCATTGACCTCCCCATAGGTTCACCCACTACCTCCCAAGGTGTAGTTCCCACAAGGAATATATTGACCAATGAGCATATTACCACCGCTTTGGGTGTAGCAGCATCCCACCATGGATGATTATGGTTGGACATTGGTGGTGTGCTCTTCTCATAGTATATGGCAAGTGGAGCACATAGCTTCAAGAATGAAGCTAGAGGAGGTAGTCTAAAGGTGTGTATTCTTGTTTCCATTAATCAATTGGAAATTAATATTCCTCTTGTTGGATTTCAATGCATTCTTTTTGGATTTAGTTGGATGGCTCAAACCATGGACCTTGTTGGCATGGTAGATAAGATCACGTTAGGCGTAAAGGTGACATTTGGATTCCTCATGCTTTCCACTTTTTTTCATCTTTTGAGATGAATTAACATAATTCTTGTTGTGGATTGTATGTTCTCCTTGTTCTATGTGTAGTAATAATGCAATGACATGGGAGCTGTGTGTGGTTTAGGCTTGTACATTTTAGGTCGTTTTGTTGCGTAGGCATGGAAAGAGGTGCCCTTGCTATTTATGCCAGTTGGCAGTGAGATGTTGCTACTAGACTCCATTTGAGTCTTGATTCATACATTCTATCGCACTTCTTGCCATCGTCAATGTGTTGCAAGAAGGAGAATAGAGGATATCTTGGCATGGAGTTGTGTAGAAGAGTGTCTCCTTTCTCCTTATGATTATTGAGCTTCTTTGCCCCTGTTGTTGTTGGAGGAACTATGCTAGAAATAGGAGCAGGAATAGGGCCGACATTGAGAGCAGCTTTATTGATTGGTCACCCTTGCTTGGCTATAGAGGTCGATGAGGAGATCTATAGCAGGCACTTGGATCCTTTGGTGGCATCACACTATGCAAAGAAGGTTATGCCGCTATCAATTTTGGGGGCTTCTCAAGATGTGGAAGAGGATGACTTCAATTTGGACTTGCTAAAAAGCTGGTACACATCTAAAACATTATCTCTTTAGGCTTGTAGAACTTTTTGCTCGAGTCTTTGTCACATTTTGATTTCTTTGTATATTGAATGAAAAGATGCAGGGGAGAAGAGAGCTTGAGCTCTTGCAAGCACACACACACTTACAAAACCCTAAAAGAGAACACACAAGGTGAGAGGCTGAAAATCTTCTTCTTCTTGACACAACACTCAACACACCATATACAAAGATAAGAGTACACACACTATGAAAAGGTACTCAACTGAACCCAACTAAATGAGTTGGCGCTATAACTATGCCAGTCTCTAGAATGGCTGTCACACAGCCTGTCATCCCATTAGCTGCATATCACCCATGATCTCACCAACCGTGATAGTGGTGTAAGTGTGGGGCCTATCCCCCAGGCGGGTCATCAGTGTCCACCGCCTTACTAGATGAGCTCGATATCTCAACACTCCCCCTCGAGCTCAACTCCATCTCATGTACACCAAGCGAAGCCCTGAATCTGCGGAGCTTCTCTGTACCCAATGCTTTGGTGAAGATGTCAGCAACGTGATCCTGTGTGCTGACATAAACAAGGTCAACGTCTCCTGCCAAAACCTTCTCTCTGACAAAAAGGTAGTGGACCTCTATATGCTTCATGCGAGCATGAAAAACAGGGTTCCTGGCCAACTGTATACTGTTAATGTTGTCACAGAAAATGACAACTTGTCTATCCACTGATAGACCCAAATTTGCAAGTAGCTTTCTCAACCAAGCTACCTCACATGCTGCCATAGTAGCACCTCTATACTCGGCCTCTGTAGTACTGGATAGAGCAACCGTCGTCGGCTGCTTCTTGCTGCTCCAAGTCACAGAAGCAGCGCTCCCCAAAGAAAACATGAAGCCACTAGTAGATCTTCTATCTGAGATACTACCAGCCCAATCAACATCTGTGTACCCATGTACACATATCTCTATCCCAGTTTCATAAAATAGTCCACAATGCAAAGTAGACCTCACATACCTCAGTATGCGTTTCAATACAGCCAGATGCGGCTTTCGAGGAACTTGCATAAATTGACTCACCACCTAATAGCATAGCTCAAATCGGGCCTGGTGATCGTCATGTAGATCAAGCTTCCTACTATGCGCCTATACATAGTAGGATCCTCCAAAATCTCTCCTAAATCTGCACTCAACTTGCCATTCTAATCCAATGGCACTTAGATAGGCTTACAGCCTGTCATACCATACTTGGACAACATGTCCAAGCCATACTGTCTCTGCAGTAATCCAATACCATGTGGTGACCTAATCACCTCAATGCCCAAGAAATATCTGAGCTCCCCCAGATTTTTCATCTCAAACTTCTGTCTAAGCAAGATCTTTACATCAAAGATCTCTGCATCATGGCCCCCCCCCCCCCGTAATGATCAGGTCATCTACATAGATGACAACAAGCACAACCCCTCTATCACTATGTCTCACATACAACAAGAAATCTGCATTGGCTACATGAAAGCCAATGGTGACAAGATATTCAGAAATCTTGTCAGACCATGCTCTTGGTGCTTGTTTTAAGCCATATAAGGCTTTCTTCAACCTGCAAACATGCTCGGGGTGACTCACATCCTCATAACCAGGTGGCTGCAACATATACACCTCTTCCTACAAATCCCCATGCAAGAATGCATTGTTTACATCCATCTGATGTAAAGACCATTGCTTTGACGCAGCCACTGCTATCACAACTCTCATTGTTGCCATCTTGGCAACTGGGCTGAAAGTTCCCTCATCATAATCAATGCCATATGTCTGCGTATATCCTTTGGCTACCAATCTAGCCTTGTACATGCTTATGCTTCCATCATAACTGTTATGTTTTACTTTGTACACCCACTTATATCCAATGGCTTTCTTGCCTTCAGGCAATTGCACTAAATCCCAAGTCTCATTTCCATATAGTGCATCCATCTCCTCATCCATAGCTTTCTCCCAACACACATTTCCAACAGCCTCATCAATGCATGTGGGCTCTATAACCTGCATAACTTTTGCCATGTATACATAGTGATGTGCCACATAACCATCATAAGTAAACCTCTACACAGGATTCTTCACTCTTCTAGATCTTCGCAGCTTTGCATTCATGGCTTCCAAAGCCTTCTTTACACCATGTGTTCTCATAGCTGGTATCCCAAGATCCTCATCAAGGCTCGTCTCTGAGAGCCACTAGACTCTCCATCAACATGAGAATGCCTTGCAGAAATGTCAGGCACACTAAGGGGCTTAATCACTACTCTCCTGGTCCACTCAAAGACTATGATTTCTGACTTGCATTCTGTGCAACCACATTTCCACTCACATCAGCCCCAACAACTTCTTTTTCAACAGTATACCAGCTGCTCATCTCATCAAAAACAACATCCTTGCTTACCCTCAACTCACGTGTAGCACGGTGATAACACCTGTATCCCTTTTGCTCAAGGGAATATCCAATAAACACACATTTTTCAACTTTTAGATCCAGCTTAGTTCTCAGCTCATCTGGCACATGCACATATACAATGCATCCAAAGACTTTTAGATGAGACAAATCGGGTTTTTTGCCAGTAAACCTCTTCTCTGGAGTTACATCATGTATGGCTATAGTTGGAGTCCTGTTCATGATGTAAACTGCTGTAGAAACAGCCTCAGCCCAATAGATATGCAGCATATTCTTCTCTCCCATCAATGCTCGCACAATCTCAGCAATGTGCCTGTTTTTTTGCTCAGCAACTCCATTTTGCTGCGGAGTGTATCTGCATGTAAACTGTCTCCGAATACCATTCTTCTTCAAAAATTCAGAGAACTCGTTGGAGAAGTACTCTCCCCCTCCATCTGACCTTAGGCACTTTACATATTTTCCTGTTTGTTTTTCAACCATAACTCTGAAATTCTAAAAGTGAGTGAACACCTCACCCTTCTCCTTCATGAAGTATACCCACACTTTCCTTGTGTGGTCATCAATAAATGTCACATAATACCTGCAGCATCCCATAGACATGGTCTTCGTAGGACCCCATACATCTGAATGCACAACATCTAGTGCATTTCTGCTCACATTTCTGTCACGTGGAAATACATGCTTTTTTTGTTTTCCAAATTGGCATGCTTCACATATTTTCTACATACCTTCAACTTTAAACTTTGGCAGCCCTGTCACAATTCCTTTAGTCTGCATAGACTTCATTCTCTGCACATTCACATGTCTAATTCTTTTATGCCAAATGTCTGTGTCTGTAACAATTCCTGAACCATTTGCAAACATTGCAGCACGCACTTCAGGCATGTTTACATTCAATGTAAACATTCTGCCCACTTTGTTGCCTTTTGCAACCAACCTGCACTTGTCTTTAAAGTCTTCAACATAACAATGCCTTTAAAGTCTTCAACATAACAACCATTAGGGTTAAACCAAACCCTGCTCAATCATCTGGCCAATTGAAACCAGATTCTTTGTTGTTATGTTCGGAACATGAAGTACATCTGCAAGGTACTTCACTTTGCCATCCTCCATAGACAATAGCACATCTTCAACATGGGCAATTGGATGAGCAGTGTCATCCCTATTTCCACAAAACCTGGTCTTTCAAGGTTTTTCATCTCCTTGAACCACTCCCCACATGTGGTTCGAAGCACCTGAATCAACGTACCATACATATCATCTTTATGTGCTACTTCAACATTTTCAGACATGGCATTAACAACATGCTGCATAACAAATAACTTTTCATTATCCTCATTATTTCTGCTTGAGGATGCATAGTTGTTTTGCTGCAATTTTCCATTTTACATGTCAGCTTGCTTCTTATAACAATCTGCCTGCACATGTCTAGGCTTACCACAATAAAAGCATCCACGTGTATCATTATACTGCCTTTGCCAATTTCCATGACCTCTTTGACTCCCCCTGCCTCTGAATTGGCCTGCGTGTTATTGTTGTTGTAAATTTTGGGACTGTTGTTGTTGTGCTGCTGTTGGCCATAATTCTGATTACCTGTTCGGCCACCTCCTTGACCGCGTCCACGGCCTCCTCTACCTCGTCCTCTTCCTGAACTTGTGTAGAAGGCTTATTGCTCTGAACTGTTTTTGTTTTGTGAAGACCAAGCTCTTCTCTTCTATAATCAACATAGACACCAAATCTGTGAAATTGGGAATATTTTCCCGAGTCTAAATAGACGTCTTGAACGCCTTGTATTGTGGCCCGAGACCACGTAGACAGGCAAGGGATTCCACAATACCCTTTATCTTCAATGCATAGTCATTCACAGACATACTCATTTTCTCCATAGTATGAAGTTCATTCTTCAACTGTATCTTTCGTGCCTTGGTATTCGTTTCATAGAGTTTTACCAAGGTGTCCCACGCCTCCTTGGGGGACTTGGCATCCTGTATGTGCCCAATCATGGTGTCCTGTATACTGATATAAAGCCAATACATAACTTTTCTAGCTCCTTGGTTCTAATTCTTGAACTCTTTCACATCTGCAGCAGTTGGATTGATCTCTGGTATCTCCGGTGCCTCTTCATGCTCACCTTCTATGTAGTCCTAATAACCCTTTCCCATCCAGGAAATTCGTCAACCTGAACCTCCAAGCATGGAAGTTGTTTTTATTAAGTTTCTCAGCAACAATCTGGTTTATGCCATCATTTGACATCTTGCCAGACACACAAATTTACCAGAAACAACACTCTTGTTTGTCCTGCACAAACTGCTGTATTTTCTACAGCGGTACTGTACTACACTCAAATGTCACAACAACCAGTGACCTCAATGTGCATACATACACCTAATGGAAACTGTTTGACCTCCTTGCAGCACACACAATGTCTGCACAAGCAATCTGTCTTCCTGCAGTTCTTAAAACAGAGTTCTGCAGAGAATCGATGACTTACCCGCAATGCTCGAAATCGCCCGCTTTCTAAAAAACAGAGGTCCTAAAGTGCCCGAAACGCGTTTTTAGCCCAAAAATATTAGTCCGATTGGACAGTATAGTTGCCCTATAGCTTTACTCCCGCGAAGAAAGCTCCTTAATCAGAGATCATTTGCCGGTACCTCCCGTAGAGCTCCCGACAAGGGTGTAGTCACCAACACAAATAGGGAAGAGTAGATGAAGCTCTTACCCTCGTACCGCTTCTTGTGCTTCTCTTGCTTGCACCTCAGCCCTTAGCATGAACCAGGCTCTGATACCATGAAAAGATGCAGGGGAGAAGAGAGCTTGAGCTCTTGCAAGCACACACACACTCACAAAACCCTAAAAGAGAACACACAAGGTGAGAGGCTGAAAATCTTCTTCTTCACACAACACTCAACACACCATATACAAAGATAAGAGTACACACACTATGAAACAGTACTCAACCAAATACATACTAGGGTTCTCTATAGTGTGAACCCTAGTAAATAAGCTGGCGCTATAACTATGCCTGTCTCTAGAATGGCTGTCACACAGCCTGTCATCCCACTGGCCGCATATCACCCATGATCTCACCAACCATGCCAGTGGTGTAAGTGTGGGCCTATCCCCCAGGCGGGTCATCAGTGTCCACCGCCTCACTAGATGAGCTCGATATCTCAACATTGAATGTGGCGCACTACTGTAAAAAGAGATTTGCCTTGTTATGTAGAGTGTATGGTATAGGACATGTCGGTTGACCCACTCTACAATCGTTGATTGAGAGAGTGTGCAAGTGGTAAGCTGCATTATGTTGATGACATTGCGGAGGATGTTTGGTTATTTGTTTTGGTATATGGTTTTGTTCTAGGTTGCTTGATGATATTATGCGGACTCTATGGTTTTGATTGTGATCATCTTCTGGCTTCATTAGATTTGCTTTCGGATATTTGTTTCTACTTGCCATATCAAATTATGCAAGGTATGCATCGTGGTTGGAATACCTTGCTCTCAATAACTCTTTATCATGCAAACATAAGATCTTTTTTTCTATACTCTCCTCTCTCTTGCTCTCTCTTATGTAGCATTGTTCGTCGGTCTCTCTCGCTTTCCCTCGTGTGTAGGTGGGTTTGTTTAAAAGAAGAAATTTTGCTTTAGAGAAATTGTGCTTGAGATGTGGGTGCAAAATACTTCGTGCGATGCTGCACCTGGCTGTGTAGCGTGGCAATTTATGCGATGGTAGGGTGCCCCCTACTACCACCTCCTCTTGTAGGGTGGGAGGATACGATGGAGGGTGGTGATGAGGAGGAAAGGGAGTAGCCTTTGCTGTATGCCTCATCCTGTGCCTCTTTGGCAGCGTGCAGCGTGCTTGCCTTTCGCGGATGACAAACCTGTCCAGTTCTTGGACGTGTTTTCAGGGACTGCTCTCATCAATGCACACGCAAAGTGTGGGAGATTGCAGGATGCACGCAGAGTGTTTAATGCAATGCGTGAGCAGAATGTGATATCATGGACAGCCATCATCTCAGCATACGCCAAACATAAGGAGTTTGGGGAGGCTTTTCTCCTCTTTGAAAGGTTGCTATTGTCAGGTGTGGCTCCTGACAAGGTTACTTTTATGGTCCTCCTGAAAGCCTGCGTTAGCCTTGTAGCTTTAGAACTCGGCAAACAGGTTCATGCCCACATCATTAGAAGCAGCCTCAACTGTAACATCTTTGTTGGGAACAGCCTAATCGACATGTATGCAAAATGTGGGAGCATAGGGGAAGCCCATCAACTGTTTGAAAAGTTGCATGATCTTGACTGTGATGTTGTGTCGTGGACAACACTCATTGCAGGTTATGCACAGGAAGGGCTTGGCCAAGAAGCTCTGGATCTGTTTCAGCGAATGATAATGGAGGGCATTCAGCCCAATAATGTTACGTTTGTCAGTATTCTCAAAGCATGTGCAAGCTCGTTGGCCCTGGAACATGGGAAAATGATCCACACCCACCTCATTGGTGGCAACTTCGAGGCAGATCTCAATGTTGGAAATGTCCTGGTCGATATGTATGCAAAATGTGGCAGCATTGATCATGCACGTCAAGCATTCAGTACACTGCAGGAAAGAGATGTGGTCTCCTGGACTACAATGATTGCAGGGTATGCCCATGGAGGGCTCACTGAAGAGGCCATGGTGCTTTTTAAACAGATGCAACAAGAAGGCATAGAGCCTGATGATTATATTTTTGTTAACAGCGTACAAGTATGTGCGAAACTTATGGACGAGGAACAAGGCAAACAGGTTCATGTCCACCTCATCAACAGGGGCAGTGAGCCAGACGCTTACCTGGTGAGCAGCCTAATTTGCATGTATGCAGAATGTGGGAACATAAGGTTTGCATGCAAGGTGTTTGATGGAATATCTGAACAGTATCTTAATACTGTCCTTTGGAATGCTATGATTGCAGGGTATGTTCGACATGCCGATGGCGAGGAAGTCAGAAAACTTTTCAAGGAAATGCAAGCAAAATGTTTCCTGCCCGACAATGTCACATTTTTGGGCATGCTGAAAAGTTGTTCAGATCTGAAACAAGGGAAGCAGTTACATGTACAGATTACTGAAGGTGGCCATAGGTCAGATGTACACTTACAGAATGCACTTATTGACATGTATACTTGTTGTGGGTGTTTACAACGTGCACGCGAGTTGTTTGACAAAATGCATGACCGCGATCTGGTGTCGTGGAATACAGTAATTGCTGGACATACACAGCTTGAACTTTTTGAGGAGGCTTTTGTGCTGTTTCAACAGATGCAACTAGTAGGTCTGAAACCCGACAATCTCACGTTTTCTAGTATTCTCAAAGCCTGTGCAGGCCTGGCAGCATTGGATTATGGTAAGCAAGTCCATAGACTCATTATTCATCAGTGCAACTTGGAAGTAAATGTTTATGTCAAGAGCGCCCTTGTTGACATGTATGCAAAATGTGGGAGCCTAGAGGAGGCATATCTGGTCTTCAAAGAGATGCATGAGCGAAACATTGTCTCATGGAATGCCATGATTGCAGGATATGCCCAGCAGGGTCTTGGTGTGGATGCTTTGAGACTCTTTAGGCAGATGCAGGAAGATAATATGAAGCCAGATTCTGTCACCTTTGTTGCGGTTCTTTATGCGTGCAGCCACTCAGGCCTTGTAAGCGAAGCACATAATTATTTTAGGTTAATGAGTCAGGCATTCAACATCATACCCACAAGGGATCACTATGCATGTATGGTGGATATTTTGGGTCGTGCTGGGCTTTTGGATGAGGCAATTGATGCTATCAACCACATGTCTACACAACCTGATGCTGCAGTATGGATGACCTTGTTGGGTGCTTGTAGAAACCATGGCAACGTTGATCTTGGTAGACATGCTTTTGATCGTGTGTTGAAATTAAACCCTGAATGTTCTGGGGCATATATACTACTATCAATCCTCTATGGTGCTGCTGGCAGGTGGGACGAGTTGGCAAACCTACAGGTTACTGAAAACATTGGAAATAGATGGATGGAGGCAACTGATGAGGCGCCCGTGTTCTTGACTTGATTGAAAAGCCAACCACAAAGTTTGACTTTTTATGTTCCACATCAAAGACTATCAATTCCGTGGGGGCTTAATCTGTCAAGGAGATGGATGAGCTACATGTTGTCCGATGGCATCTGTCGCATGCAATGCCTACAAGTATGCATTAGCACAACAATAAGGCCAGACAACATTGTGTTGGTAAGGAGGGGCTCTTGGGTGCAGAATTGCACAGCCTCAGGTAGTTGGAGTGCTGCAGCAAAGCGATGAATGCAAATAAGCGTGGCAATGCACATTTGGGCCAGCCTTCAGCCTTAGAACTTGCTGGGCACTTCAGCAAGCAGCTGTCCGCAGTGACATGCTTGGCTCCCATGTTTGTACTTCTTGGGGGCAACCTTGAGCGGGTCACCCGAAGCATTGTTGTAGACGACAGTCAGCAGGACAGTTGATTGCAGCTATTTGTGGTTTCTACTATTTCTGGTTATCAAAGTGCAAGTGGTAGATGTAGAGCTTGCTTCATAAGAGAGAATTGCTGATGTCTGAAAGACAAATAAAAGACTTTCTCACTAGAGATATTGTTACTATTATTGTGAGATGTGCAGATAATATTCTCCTATTGTCAGGTGTGGATACTAATTTATGCATGCTCCGCATACATATTCAACCATTCCCTCTTCATTCATATGAGGAAGCTCATCATGCACTTGTACCTCCGACCTCATACATGGAAGACATCATGTATCCTAGTGGTAGAAGGAAGTCCTCAGGTTAGAAGGAAGTCCTCAGGTTGTCCTTGCATTGTTGGAAGAGTGCTTGTATTCTTTCCACCTCTTCCTTTGCACTAGGATTGACTCCATCTTGCTTGAAAACCACCATTGGCAAGTTCACCTTACATTATCTCCAAAAACATCTCCACGTATGAGAATAAGATCTGCATGATCTTGGATGTACCACCACCCATCAACTACAAGGGGGGTGTAAAGATTCATGGGGCACATATTATAGAAAATTCATCATACATACAAGAAGATTCATCTTCTTGTATATTGTATATATCAGGCCATTGTATAAGTTGGTGTAAAAGCCTAGTGATTATCTTCAAATGGATAGATGAAGGCCAATGGGCATACAAAAAACTTAAAAAGGCATTAGTGAGCGCACTCACCTTGAGATCCCCCAACAGGATGCTATTTTCCATGTGCATATCAATGCTGAAAACAGGAAGCTATTTTCCATGTGCATATCAATGCTTCAACATTGATATTGGATTAGTGAGCGCACCCATCCGTCCTTTTGTTGGGAAATTGGAGTTAAGTGTTTCTATGTTCTTAGTATTTCCATGATGAGTTTCCATGGACAGTTTTGTATCATCCAGACTTCATTTGTGACCTTTTCTTAGTATTTCCATGATGAGTTTCCATGGACAGTTTTGTATCATCCAGACTTCATTTGTGACCTTTTCTAGGCATCAACTTAATGGTATCGTGAACGTAATTTCACAATTATTGAGAGAGAGGGGTTATCCATCGCATATGCTATAAAGAAGTATAGACATTATCTTTTGGCTATGAATTTTATTTTTATTTATTGGCCATGAAGCCCTTTTAATAAGCTTGCATCATTGGGTGCATCATAGAGATGGTTGTTCATTATTTTGGAATTTAATTTTAGCATCATTGTGCAGAAGGGATCCATGTATGTCCATGTCGATTACCTTTCTATAATTTCAAAGGGAGAACCCCCTCTAGGAGTGGAAGACAATCTTTCCAATGCTACTTCACTATTCCTTGACTATGTACAGGAATGGATTAAAGACATTTACCCACTTCTTGGCTAATGGATTCCCATCATCAAGAAGGTGGTTCCCTGTCAATTGATAGTGGGAATGATTTATAATAGGGGTTAAGTTAGTAGATCCCAGATGCCTCATCAAGAAGGTGGTTTTTCCTATCAATTAATGGCAAGAATGCTTTACAACAATGGTACCATGAGAAAATGTGTTCATGAAGATGACTTTGTCGTTGTTTACACACAAGCCCATTTTGGTATAGACAAAGAGCACTTTGCTAAGGACACAACAACGTGCAAATTTATCCATGCCGAACTATTATAGTGGTAGCCTATATTCTTTGGAGATGCAATGGAGTTTGTCAAATGCTTTGATAAATGCCAAAGGTTTGCCATGGTCCAAGAGAATTTGAATGCCCCTAAATCCCCTAGTTTTGGAATAGCTATTTGAAAAATAAGGTTTAGATTTTTTGGGTCCCATTAGCCACAACCACCAGTAAGGGATTCTAGGTGCACTTCATAACGTTCTCGCCATTGGTTACTTCACAAACTAGATTGCGGCAAAAGCTATGCAAAATGTTCACATGAGATTTACCACTAAGGGAATCTAGGTGCGCTTCATAATGATCATGCCACCAATTACTTCCCATAAAGTAGGCTAAGGCCAAAGCTACACAAAATGTTGACATGAGATCTACCGCTAAGAGAATCCAACTGTGCTTCGTAAATGGTCGTCATCGATAGCTACATAAAATACTAACACAAGATCTACTACCACCAAGTTTCCTTATGAAATTGTTTTGATTGCTTACTAGAAATAGTAAGCAATAGTGGTACACATTTATAGATGAAGTGGTGGAGTTCCTTAAAGAGTCTCTTGTGGTGCATAGAAAGTTGACACCTTACTATCCACAAGCTAACAGTTAAGCCAAGGGCATATATAAGATTTTATGCACAATTCTCACTAAGATGGTATATGCATCAAGAAGTGATTTTAGGAGTTGTTAATCCTATTTTAGATTAATAAGTATGCTCCTCCAATTAAGGACATTAATAAGTGTCATGAAACGGTACTATAAAAGTTGTATATTATGAGATATAAGGCCTAGTTAAGTAAGTTTTGGTCGCCCAAGTGTGAATAAGGGCCAAATGTATATAAGGCATTTTCTCATAATGAAAAGACACAATCCCCCTTTGTGCTATAGAGAGCTCTTCTTTGTGCCTTGAGAGAGATTGAGAGAGAGCATTTTAGCATTGTGCCTCTTTTATGCTTGTATGATTCATGCTTGTGTGGGAGAGAGAGAGAGAGAGAGAGAGAGAGAGAGAGAGAGTGATTGCCTTATGTGTGACGGTGTGAGCAACTCTACGGTGATAGCGTGGAGGTGAACATTAGGGGAAGGTTGAGGTCTATGGGGGCCCTTTAAGCTGCCATATTATGTTTTTAAGTACTTTTGCTTAAGGACTCTAAGCATACTTTGACTAGGCCTGACAAGGGGGTCTTTATGCAATCATTATTTGAATTTCTATTTTTTCAAATAATATTTGCTTGAGCTAAATTGGGGGTAACTTTTTGGTTTTCCCAAATTCAAAATGGCTGAAAAGCCTTCCCTCCTCTCTTCCCTCCACTTTTAGGACCCCCCACTTTCTCTCTCTACATTCTCTCTCTAAGACGCCCTCGTCTCTCTACCACTCTCTTTCTCTTCCCCTTTCTTACATTTGGGTGTGCCATGGCTCTGCATCTCTGATTAGTAAGCTTCCATAATCTCTGCACTTCCAAATGCAGATATCTCACACTCTCTCATCCTCCATGCCTCATCTTTTTATCATTTTCTTCTCTCTCTCTCTCTCTCTCTCTCTCTCTCTCTCTCTCTCTCTCATGTCTTTCCCACCTTCAATGAGTACAACGCAAAACAAAGATCCAAAGAAACCTATGTAGTGGGTTAATGGCATTATGAATTGTAATACCAATTGTCCGCCTAATCGTGATCAAGAAGATATCTCATGGAGCCCTATATTGGAGATTCCACTTTCTCGTGTTCATATTTGCACGCTTCATGCTAGGTTACGCATAATGGACAAATTACTGAAGTTACATATCAATTATGCATGGAATATGGAGCCTGAACATCTTCGCAACAACAACGAATGCATCAGTAAGCTGGAAGATGTCCTTTCAAGCGTGGGGCTTCATGGTGGTGCTGTAAAGTTAACTAAGGATACTAAAAAGTCAGGACCGGCGGGTCAGGATAATCCAAACAAAATATGCATGGGTGGGTCCAAAGCAAGACACCTTCTCTCAAATTACGAGGGGTACAATAGTCACACAAAATATGAATTATGGAAGGCCATTTGTGAATGCACCACTTATCGTGGGAATAATGCAGAGCTTGGTCTCAAGCGGGCAAGGCTGTGGGAGTCACTTGACAAAATGATTCAATTGCTAGAAAAGGCTCCACTTGTTTTGCTGAGGAGATTGCAAACTTAAAGACTGCAATACATACATTTACTCAGCAAATGGTTGATGCATGGGGAGAAACACATATCACCCACTATATGGTATTTACCTTTCTATCTATTTACTGATATTAATCGCCAAATAGTAAAATTCCGATATGATCTTTGTTGCAGCACATTATATTTGCCCACGCACGGTTTTTTCTCGACCAATATGGTCCAATGGCAATTTGGAGCACCCAAGGAATGGAGCGCTCTCATTATCAAGCTAAGGCAGCATACTTTAAGAACATGCGACATGGTGGAGGTGGTGAGGAAAAAAGTAATGCCTTGCATGAGATGTTCAATTGGTTTTATCGCAGTTTGGGAGGTCGACGCCGACAGAAACCAAAAGGGCAGGTGTCATTACTACGAAGGGTTGTAAAAAATGTCAATCTGCAAAAACAACGAGCAATTGCATTGCCATGCATGGGATGCGTGAGTGGTTCGATGCGCATAGGCGTATGGGTCGAAAATGGGTTCCATATTAAAAAATTGTAGCCTTTTTTAAGTTAAAGCCTTTTTTTTAAAAAATTTCTAGAGATTTTTTTTATTAATAAGTTTTTTTCAAAAACTATATAAACCTGTAAAAGTGAGTTTTAAAATTACATTTTCACGTTCATTCACTCGTGTAAGTCAATGGATGGCTAGAACTAAGCACACTGCACGCAAAACTGAGAACCCAAACGTACCGTCTGGTGCACACAATTTGATACAGGCAGTCGCCGCGGCACAGGCATTTCAACAAGTGCAAAAACGCATCAAAAAGAAGCATACAAGCATGGACAGAGAGGTAGAGACTCGACAGGAAGATGTACAGCCAAATGTGTTTTCAAGATTGGACAATATTGAGGATGTCTCCAAGCAGCCTAGAGACACCGACTCATTTAGAGCCACGCGTACACCATTCCCCCGACCTCTCTCAGAGGCTGAGCAGCAGGAGTGTGTGGTGCTGGAAGAGAAACAATGCCAGATTGATGAGGAGGCGCATAGAAGAAGAGAGCAACAGCAAGCCCTACTCCCTCAGCAGTTAGAAGAGGAGCTAAGGGTCGCATTTGAGGAAGACCAGGAAGCACTTCTCTGTACTGAGCAAGAGCAGTATCAATAGGCTGCTAACTTCTATGAAGTAGAGGAAATAAGCCGTCGTGAGAGGAGCTGGATAGGCTCTTAGCACAAACACTACATGAGGAACTTGAGAGGCGTTAGCCCCAGCCTCCACCTAAAAAACAAAGAATAAAGATTTGTGTCAAGAGAAAGAAGGAACGTGCAAACAGGCAGCAAGAGAGGTGGAGATGGAAGAGGAGGATCGACGACAAGAAGAGGAGCAAAGGGAGAGGGAAAGACATGAGCAGGAGGAGCAAAGGGAGAGAGAAAGACGGGAACAAAGAATTCAAGAAGCACGCAGATTAAAACAAAAACAAGAAAAGAAGAAGGTAGAAGCAAGTAAAAGAAGACTAAATCTAGATCCAACCGAGCAAGAAAGGTGAAAAAAATTTAGAAATGATAGACAACCATGGGAAGAGAGGTCGCATCCACCACCACCCCTTGTAGCCAACAAGAAGAGAAGATGGAAACCGGGGACCGTGGCTCTGCGAGAAATCAGAAAGTACCAAAAGAGCACAGACCCCATCATGGCGAAGGCCCCTTTTGCAAGAGTTGTAAAAGAAGTCATCGATAAGTACAGTGACAGGGTCACTCGAGTACAGACTACGGCACTCGAGGCCCTACAAGAGGCGTCAGAAACAATTTTGGTCTCTCTGTTTCAAGATTCGGTGCTGTGCCATGCTCATGCCAAAAGGGTGACCCTAAAGCCTATTGACATGGCACTTACACTACGTTTATGTCAGGATAAAGTGCTCCATAAGGAAGGATTTATAGGATAGGATTAAGCTTTTAAGCGACGGCCTTTGTGCCTTTTGTAATCTCCAACATTGTAATACATTTTTTTGAATCTATAAGATATTGTCAATGACTCGTAAACCAATGTATTCATTTGTTTCAACTGTGTTATAAAAGCAGACATTTCATTTCTTGTACTGTTGTTTGAATGGGTAAAACTGTTTATCATGTATTAAGAGCTTTAGTCAAACAGGAACAAAATTTGTATTATGGATAAGGTGATTGTGAAAACCAATATGAAATTTGAATATTATCTTGTTATACGTGGTATTGTTGTTGGGATTGAACAAAGGATCCTTACATAGTGCAGAAACAAAATTAAATTGAATTTATTTTAGGTCCAAAAAAAAGGCTTAAAGCTCAATAAGGCCTTAGAAAAGCTCAGGGACAAAAAAAAAGTCATTTGGGGCTCAAAATCACCTGGTGAAGTCTGGCAGTAGATAGAACATTTTTAAAAAAAGCAAAAGTTTTTTTTTGATGTTTCTAGGCAAAGTTATCATCAAAGAAAGTGTACATTATGCATTAAAGTGTACAAAAATGAACACATGATGCGGCCTGTGCGCTACGGCGCGAATTTAAGCCTGTCCTCAACTTTGAAAAGCATAAATTCGCGCCATAGCGCACAGGCTTGTTTTTTTCATTTTTGTACTCTTTCATGCATTATGTACACTTTTTTGATGAAAAATATGCTTACAAACATCAAAAAACATAAAAAATTTGATTTTTCTTTAAATTGTTCAGATTTTGTACTGCCAGATTTCAGCTGGATGTTAAGTGACAATATTTGAACAAATATTTTGTACTGCCAGATTTCAGCCGGATGTTAAGTGACAATATTTGAACAAATATTTGATCATTATCAATGAAATTTCTTACACATTCACATGCCTGCCAAAAGTTTATAGGGCACAGTGCTGACACAACAAATAAACAAGAGAAATGGTTGAGAATTCTTAAAAACATTACAATTAAAAAAGTATACATTTTGTATTGATTTCGTAGAAAGAAAATTACAAGTTCCTGAGAAGATTTCTGAGAGCTTCTTTAGCTTCGTCACTCTGCGTGGCTTTCTCACCTAGGCTATTAGCTATAATAATAGGATTGTTTACACCTTTGGAGATTGATGTAGCACAATGGCTTAGCACATGGTCGGTGTAGTTGCCTGCAAATGTATACATAGCTGCAAATGTATACATAGCTGCAAATGTATACATAGCTGCCTCCCTGTTAATAAGTATACATTTGTTTGCATTATTTGCTAGCCCATCTTCGGTGAGAACCCCACTTAGAGCTTTACACTTGATGAGCTCTGCTTGTGCCTCCTCAGAGTACTCTAAATGGATTACTCGAATAAATGATGGAGAGAGGCTAGGAAGGTAATGAATCAAGGAGGTGTCTCGTCCATCGGATTGCACACGAACTCCACCTCCACGTGCAGCAAACTTGTAAAAAATATAAGCTTTCTACAAGAGAAAAAGTTCAGGTGTTAGTAATAACTCACTTATAAATATGAAGGCACAACTTTGATTTAACCCCACCTCAATGTCATCATCACATTGGCTTGTGCGTGGGTTGCATATGTCTATACTGCTTCCACGCTGCTCAACTAATGTATCTACATGCAAGCGCTTATGTGGTTGAAATGCTTCTTGAGGGACACTTTCATACTCTGCTGCTATATTTTCTATAGCAGCAAGAGCATTGGAAACAGTTTCCTCAATTGTACGTTCTGTATCATAACCTTGGAATGCTAGCGCTTTGGTAAGATCATGGTCATCAAAATCAATCTGTACACCTGTAGTCTGTTGCTCAAGTGTGTCTTCTTTGCAGAAACCAGGCCCAATTGCTAATATGCTTAGGGCCTCATCCTCCCTTAACCCCAAGGATTTACAAATGTCATCAAGGAAAAGAAATTCCTTGTTATCCATGATGATGGAATTCAAAGTGGTTACATCCAACTGAGGGATCTCTTCCACAATTTCATCCCCCTCGAGGTCACGATGAGGCTCTTCATCCTCAGTTGACCCTTGTTGGAGAAGCACCAAGGCCATGGACGCTTCAGCTTCTTCTGAGAAAACCTCTTCCACCTTGCCTTTGGATTCCTTCACAAGAGCTACTTCTTTACTCATTGCCTTTCCCTTCTTTTTTCCTGCATCCCTGGCTTCTTGCAGAAACAGTGCTAACGTCATATCCCATGAAAGGAAGGTGGTGCCTACATTACCAACCTGCAATTCATAAACGGTGTCATCATCTTCGACCCTGTAATTGCTAGATGTAAGCCCTTTCAAAAATCGGTTGAGCCTGAATCGGAACGACTTGTCACCATGGTATAGATGCCTGATTAAGTCCACTGGAACCCATTTAGTGGTGGACTCAGGCAATTGCACGACATACTGTGCCACTACATCATTCATGTACTGGACTTGCTCTTGAAAAGCCTCTGCATGAAGGTCTATAGTTCTCTGCATATCAATCACCCCCTCAAAAATGGCGATGTTCTGACCTGCACCTGCTGAGAGCCCAATTTTCTCAAGCTTTGCGCGTAGCGAGTTAGAGCTTGAAGCCATGGCGGGATATTGAAGGGAAATAGAAACTGCGAGATCTTAAGAATGAAATGAGCTTTATAGAGCAAAACCTATTCTTATAAAGCATTCCACTTAAACATTTAATAAATTTATAGAACATACTTAAAAAATTTAAAATTAACAAAATTAAAATCCAAATTACAGTGAAATACAGAGGACATTGGGGCTATGGTGCAATCAAAAATTTTGTATTCAAAAGTACACCGCTATAAATTATCGCCAAAAATCACTCAAAATGTTACCTAAGTCTGCAACTTAACAGTCTTTCAAGCTAAGGACCCTAGGGGGCTCCAATGACACACACAGTGTATGTTTCTCTGACCTGTGACGCATAGGTCAATTAGAAACAACAAACTTGAATTG
Source organism: Cibotium barometz (assembly GCF_041138505.1). NCBI lineage: Eukaryota > Viridiplantae > Streptophyta > Polypodiopsida > Cyatheales > Cibotiaceae > Cibotium > Cibotium barometz. The sequence continues at coordinate 404,566 of NC_141111.1, read as the reverse complement.
GTTCCTTACATTAAAGGACATGACAATACGATCTCTCAACTGAGCAAAATTTCAATCATCATTAACTACCACTGTATGCTCCTCTCCTGGGTGAACTTCAATATGAAGTTCTACCTCCTCCCTAGCATAGAGATCAGAGTCCAAAGCTTCCCATTCACCATGCGAGCATTTCCACCTTCTAATAGGGTACACCATAGTTAGATTTTGCTTGCCTATCTGATACCTGCATCTTATCATTGACATTACCGCTGAGCACTTTATTACATCGCCCTGATGTTCTGCCACCTTGGTGGTACAATCGCCTTTTAGAAATGTATCTAGAGCTTCAAAGGCCCCATCTTTGCTTATCCACATTGTTGGGGTGCGATGGAACTTGCCTACTTTGAAAATAGCAATAAACACATGTAAAGGCATGAAAAGAGATACACTTATCCTGTGGGATCCATATGCAGCCTTTAGGCTTGACTGAATGTCATGGAAAATCCTGCGCTGAAAGCTCTCCATTGTGGTGGGGTCTGGAATGGGCCATTCCGGGCTATTTAGTGCAGGAGGAGAAATTGGCTCAAGTGCTCCAAACCTTCCCCTCTGTGGCACAACATATGTTGCAGCAATGAAAAATACTCCTCTATTTGCAAGTTCGGAACTTGTTTCCCCAGCATACATAAGCCTACCTAGATCAACATGACATGCTTCGAATGTCCCTGTAAAACATTCTAGAGGCTGCCATTCCACACATGTTGAAGGGAAAACATCTGCATACAATAGAATACATTGGAGTTCTTGATATTCACATAGTCTTCATGCAAGCATTTCTCTAAAGCAAAGAAACATTAAACAAGTTCTGAAACTTACAGTTAGTTGGGAACCGTGGTGAGTTCTCATCTTCAAGATGTATTTGGCTTGAGGTGTAAACATATTGCACCTTTGCAAGCCACTTTCCATCCTTGGTGCAAACTTTGAATTCTAAGATCCTTCCTTTCCAGT
>NC_141111.1:333582-401082 GCF_041138505.1 Cibotium barometz | reverse complement strand
TCAAGCAAAGAATACAAACAAAATTGTGTACTATCTTGACAAAAACCTTGGAAGCAAGTCGAACAGACTAGGAACATAAGCTGATTAGACCTATGGGTATATCGAACATCATATAAGGTAGTGACGGGATACACTCCCTTCCGTCTAACTTATGGTGTTGAGGCAATAATGCCTATGGAATACCTAGTTCTGAGCCTAAGGGTTGCAGTGCAAGAATGTCTAACGGAGAATGCATTAGCTGAAAGGATAATCGACCTAGAGAAACTTGATGAGACTAGGCTAATAACATTGAATGGACTCATGGTAGAGAAACTATGCAGGAAGCATTGGTTCGACAAAAATTTGAAACAAAATGAACTAGAAACGAGGGACCTTGTCCTCATGTATGGTGTAGGAAGCACTAGGAAAAAGAAACTCAAATACAAAGGCCTAGGACCCTTTCGGGTCTCTGAGATCACACCTCAGGGGTCGGTTAGAATTGAGACAATTGACAACATACAGATGGAGGGTTACGTCAATGGAAGCAAAATCAAAAAATATTTTGAACCACTGACCCAAGAGATGCTCTTTCAAGAACATCTCTTAAAACAACAAAAACAGCTCGCAAAGGAAAAAATCCAGCAAGCTCAAGAAGAGGCTAAGGCAAGGTAGGCCAAAGCTAAACAATTACTCCAGAAGAGGATGTTACACGTCAACATGGCTTCGTTGACTCTCTCGGACGAAGAGGAATTGAACATTGAGATAGCACAACTCAGGGTGGAACTCTCTATAGCTAAAATCCATGCAACAAGCATTACACTAATAGATACGGGATCAAGTCATAATTTGATCGCATATGAGACATAGGAAGCCTTAGATAGACCATACCTTGAACCCAGTGATGCACAAGTATGCAGTGTACACTTGATAACTACAAAAGCTGAGGGATTTTTAAGTGTTAACATTTCCTCCATCAGAAATAATTCCTTGGTTGGGAAAGGTTTGTCATGCCTGTAGGTTCCATGGAAGAGGAAATGATTCTAGCAGGATCCTGGATTTGCGCCATCAAATGCAATATCCAATGGGAGAAGAGGACAACACTGTTGAATGAGGGGCGACAATATCATGTCCATACCCTTATGGAGCATGACAAACATAGGGAAACAGATCATGATTGACAAAAAAATTACATCGAGTACAGTAACATCAACTCATAAGACAAAACAAGCATCAGTCCCCCCACAATGCCTACAAAAACAATACCCAAAGTCGCACGGTACACAGAAGTGGGTACCCAAGGTTCAACTCAAAAACCAACCGCACAAGAAGGAGAAGAAGGATAATATCTCGATAATATGGGGACAGTAATAAAGATTCACAAAGGAACCAAAAATCAAACTTGGCCTTCTCAAACAAGTTGGTAGTACTCCAGACATACCAACATCTCACAAGGCACCACCTTCTCAAACTCAGTTGGGTGGAAGGAAGAATAAAAAACTCCCACATGGAGCTAAAACGCTTGCAACACTTACCCAGAAGTGCCAAGGTGTCACCTTGGTTTTCATGGCAATAAAAGATGAAGATATCAATTTGTTGCCCAATGAATACAAGGTAAATTGGGTATCATTCACTCATTTAATGCATGTTTGAATGACTGAGCATGAAGAAAAACATAGAAGGTATCAATCTTGCACATTCATGCTCCAAAAAAGTTCACGCCGTAAACTGGTTCAAAACAGTTCACGTCGTGAGCCACCAACCCTAAAAAGTTCACGCTGTGAACTAGTTAAAAACAGTTCACGCCGTGAGCCAACCCTAAAAAGTTCATGCCGTGAACTACCTACACCTTCACGCTTGACTGTAGTCTCATGGAACTAAAAAAACCTATAACTTCACGCTTCACTGTAGTTTCACGTAACCACCTTTCACGGAACCACCTTTCATGAAACCACATCTCACGGGATTCCGTCTCACGGAAGTCCCTTTCATGAAACCACCTTTCACGGAACCTCATTTCACGAAACCACATCTCACGGGATTCCATCTCACGGAACTCCCTTTCATGTAACCACCTTTCAATGGAACCTCATTTCACAAAACCACATCTCACGGGATTCCATCTCACGGAACTCCCTTTCACGTAACCACCTTTCATGGAACCACCTTTCATGGAACCTCATTTCACAAAACCACATCTCACGGGATTGCGTCTCATGGAACTCCCTTTCACGTAACCACCTTTCATGGAACTCCCTTTCACGTAACCACCTTTCATGGAACCACCTTTCATGGAACCTCATTTCACAAAACCACATCTCACGGGATTGCGTCTCATGGAACTCCCTTTCACGTAACCACCTTTCATGGAACCACCTTTCATGGAACCACCTTTCATGGAACCTCATTTCACAAAACCACATCTCACGGGATTGCGTCTCATGGAACTCCCTTTCATGTAACCACCTTTCACGGAACAACTTCTCATGACCTGTAGGTTCACGGGACTACTAAGATCCTACACCTTCATGATACAACATTCACCTGTCAATTAACACATCTTGTTTATCGCTCCTACACTAACACACTTCTCGTCTCAACTAACGGGTTTACCATTACCACCCAAAAAAAAGAAATGGTAGCTACCCCACTAGTCTGGAGACTGATGTTCTTTTCATGTACAGATATCGGCATCAAAAACAGAAGCCGTAGAGACCCTAGCAATAACCCAAGCCAGCGCTACAGGCTCCCCAGTAAGTCAGAAGAAGAAACTAGTGCGGGTATCGAAACTAAGCTACTTGGGACCATATTCCCCAGCCTTCCATGGGGCCATCATTAGCAAGGAGATCCTTACGGCCCATGGAAAGGTCGCACTGCATTATTGTAGCCCAGAGTGCCTCCAAATCTTGGAAGAGGTAGAGGTCAAGGAAAAGCTGGAGAAAGTGGGCCTAGGGAGAATGGTGCAAATACATCCAAGGAACATCGACACGGAGCTCTGTGTGCCGAATATATCAAGAAGTATGACAAAGGCACCAAGCGTGGCAACATCACGAAGGTCGACGACACAACAAACCAGCTCTCCTAATCACAGAAGAACTTATCCGTGATGCTCTACAGCTCCCACCATCAGTCAAAGTCCATGCCCACACATTTAAAAAAATGCCTTTGGATGCTATGTTGAAGAAGAGTTCTTATAACTCCAATGGGGCTGAGTATGAGAATATCAAGGATGAGGTTATAGAGAAAGCCTACAGAGCTATGTCACTGATAATGCTGGTGAAGCCAATGGATCGTTTTACAACAGGGTCCCATTGAACAGGATCGCTAAAGTGCATTAGGAAAAAAGGAGGACTGGGCGTATTACATTCATAGAGAGATGGAGAACTATCTAAAGGCCCACTAGTCCAAAATATGTAACCCGTACTACCTGCTGACCCAATTCCTCAATCATGTGGCAAAAAGGCCTTTCCCAGAGCCCGAACCAGTAGAGCAACTACAATTGGCATTACTGCACAAAGCAACCATGTGGCAAAAAGGCCTTTCCCAGAGCCCGAACCAGTAGAGCAACTACAATTGGCATTACTGCACAAAGCAACCAACACTAATAGCTGAAGAAATGCAAGAGGGCCAAGATGTCCTAGTGGAGACCCATGCCATTATGAAGGAGATAAGGAAAGGGAGAAAGAAGAAGACATAAAAGAAAATGAGGGGCGTCATCCCAGACATAGCTATAGAATCACAAAGACTAGAGGTTGAGGTGGCACAGGAAATCAGAACATACCTGGAAGCATTGACAATGCAAGAGGCCATAGCCAGCCAGGCCACACAAGAGCACACCTAGCAAGTTACTCCCCTGACGAGCCCGGCACAATAGCTGATCTTCATGAACCTGTCCCCACTTAAGGATTTAGCCTTGGCGCGCAGACACACCTGCAGAGATAGAACCAATGTTTTACATTTTCTGTGAGTTTGCAATTTGTGCATTTAGGTTAACTCTACTTCCACTTATCATTTACAAGTTCAATTTTTGGTTTTTTTGCATTTCCTATTTTTGTTACATTTTTCAATTTTGAAAAGAAAGAAAAATAGTCGACTAAACATGAAATCAACACTAGTTTGGTACCAAAACAAGACACTTAAGTGTCCTTTTTTGGGGGTTGTGAAAAAAAATCAAACTCCTAATGTAGGCTTTAAAAACCAAAATGCTTCATTGGGCATGTAGAACATAACCCTATGCTTATGTAAAAAATGCTAAACATATAAAATGCGTTTTTATTTGGAAGTACATAAGCAACAAAGTAGCATATATCTTGAAAATGAACATTTTTCAGGATTTTTCCAAATATGCAAGCATCATTCTCTCAAAAAAAATCCAATGATATCAATAGCATTTTTCCCAAGATATTTTGATAGCATACATCAGTCCAAGGAGGTAGAAGTTTACCAAAAAAATCATTTTCCTTTCCTAGAATTTTTTCCAAAAAAGTCGCATAAAATCAGCAAAAGTAACGTGTATTATCAAAACTCAATCACGCCACTAAAAATAATGTAGCCCTATCAATGAGAATGTTGATTATTGGTTTTCATGCTTGAGATGAGATAAATAAGCCATAATTTAATGTGTATGACACTAACTTAGCCTCCACTTAAGTAGGTTCTTATCGCCTAGTTCTAAAAAAACTGTAAAAAATAAAAATACAAAATTTGATCATCTTTTATCAAAAACTAATCACATAACTATGCTTGCACAAGTAGTCTATACCTATAGTTACAACAAATAATGCACTTACACAGCTTTCCTCTTTGATGAAAATCAAAATTAGGCTCATAATTAGACATTTTATGTATTAAAAATAGGTTGCGCAAAAGGCCATGTATGAGAAGAGGCCCAAAAAGTGGCTCTAAAGTTTTGGAAAATTCAAAACAAAGTAGTATTTACCCTATATAGCATGGGTGCACCTCAAGTTTTACATTATTAGCTTGCATATGGAAGGAGAAAAATTCATGCTCCACCTGTATAAAAAACGTCATTTCAATATTAGCGAGTCAAAAATTTATCCAATAATTGTCGTTTGATGATTCCAGGATTTAGTTTACATCATGGGCTTTCCATCAAGCCAAGTTTCATGATCAAACTATGTCCCTTCTAAAAGTTATGTCCAAATTACTACTATTTTGAAAACAGCAAAAATCATGCATTTTATCAGCATGTGTCTAAGAAAATTAAAATATTGCCTTGCAAAAGCTAAGAAAAGTGCAATTTAAAAAATCTCAAGGATTTTTTGGGTCTTGAGGAACATCTGTGGATGTTAAGCATTTCAAAACTCTTAATAGATTGCCCACAAAAATTCAAGAACTTTTCTGGATACTTTAGTGTCTCAAGACACTTAAGTGTCCAATTACAAAACTAGTGTTAAAAGAATTGGGTTTGATAGGCCATAAAATCCCTTTCCTAGCATAGTTTTTATCCCAATTTTGACTCCTTATGTAGAGAAATCGGGATAAGAATAGAAATTAGGGAAGGATTTGCAACACACAGAAATTTTTGTGTTTTTTTACACATTTTGCATTAGTGTAATTAACGTGAGTTAATTAAGCTTAATCATCTCCTTAATATGGGACATCTTGACTAGCTGTTCGCATTTAATGTGTGTACAGGCTTTTAGGCCACTAGCCTAAAAAGTCCAAAAGCTTGTCAATACCCATTTTCGGGTGAGTTTTGATGGCCTGTCTGCATTCAATGCTGCATGCAGGCTTTAGGCAAGTCCCAAGTCAAAGATTCTAGGAAAACCCTATTTGGTAAAATTAAAAATTAAAACCATAAACAAAAACCCAAAAACATAAAAAGTTAAAAATAAAAAAGTAAAAAAATGTTTTTTTAAAGAGAAAATGTAGAAGGAAAAAAGGGAAAAGGTAAAAGGTCCGAGGGGCAGAGTATAATGTTTTTTGAAAAGTACATGCATACACTTACCTAATATATATTTTAGGTTGTTGCGATCATGTTGACGCAACTTGTGTGACACCCCAAAATTTACATTTTTACATAGCTAAGGAGCTTAACTATAGGAGCTAGCACCCATAGCACTTGACTGACCTAAAAAAATACACTATTTTTGGTGTCAGACGGGTTAAGAAACACAAAAGACGTGTTGAAAAAACTGAGGACAATCCAAAAATTTCTAGAAAAAAAAGATATAAAAATAAAATAAACAAAAAAATCTAAAAAATTCTCAAACTTGTCTAGGACATTTGTAGGACCTTCCAACACCCCATATTTAGTTGAGGTAAACTCCAGAGAGACACCTAGTGTACTCTCATCATTACAAGTAGGGAACATTCACATTGATATCCTTGTCCATATAGCTCTTGTTGGCAACTATGACCATCGAACCACTCCCAGCTCAAGTACTTATGCATGATGGTAGGACATTATAAGAAGTGCAGGCGAGAGAGGCAATGATACAAGCTTCTAGAGTAGGAGGAAGAGACTTTACAATTTGCACACAACAACAATTAGCAGCCCAAGAAGCCCAATATTCCCAAAATGAGTCCCAAGCCAGGACTACACAAGTATTTCCATCGACAATCTCGAAACAAGCAATAACATTGAGTCTACCTCGGGGAAAGAGCTAGGCTTGCAAATTATGGATCAACGTCTTCTCATCACAAATGATTGGGAGTATGATGCATCAATAGAGACTCTTATGGATTTTGCCATAGCCAAGCTTATGGTGTTAGTTGGGATGTCCAATCAACATCTGGGGCCACTATTAATCCCATTTTGGATTAACAAACATGCTCCTCCAATTGAGGATTAATAAGTGTCATGAAACGGCACTATAAAAGTTGTACATTATGAGATATTGGCCACCCAAGGCCTAGTTAAGTGAGTTTTGGGCGCCCAAGTGTGAATAAGGGCCAAATGTATATAAGGCATTTTCTCATAATCCCATTTTGTGTTATAGAGAGCTCTTCTTTGTGTCTTGAGAGAGATTGAGAGAGAGAGAGAGAATTCTAGAATTGTGCCTCTTCTATGCTTGTATGGTTCATGCTTGTGTGGGGGAGTGAGAGAGAGTGATTGCCTTATGCTATGGTGCGAGCGACTCTTTGGTAACAGCGTGGAGGTGGAGCTTGGAGGCTTGGAGCTTAACAAGTGAGCTTGGAGGCCTCAAGGGACTCAAGTTTGAAGCATTGGTAAGTTCCCTACGATGGTTGTGATCTATTGCTCATCCTTTAGGTGAATGCGTTGAGTTCCCTCTTGGAGGTGTGGTAGCCCCCATAACATTTTTCGCGCTGCTGCTCTGCTGGGAAAAACACCTTTGTTTCTTCCTTCCTCTTATAGTTTCAGCTCCCATTGCATAAGATTCATGATTTCCCTTGCATTTTGGTAGTGCATTGTGTAGAAAATGAATGGATAAGATTTGTGTGGAAGTAAGAAATCATGTGAAATTGGTTGTGGTTGTTGTATATGTGTGTGGTGGAGTGGTCTTAGAATAGAGCTTCATTGTTTTTTCTAGTTAATTTTGATATTTGCATCTTTGGAAGCATTAACGTGAATGAGAATTTCTTGCATGATTTCAATTATTTGGTTGACCCTCAATATTTTATGCTTGCAGTGCTGCCAAACTTATCTTGAGTTTCCTAAGTTCTACCTATGTAGACTACAAACTTGAAGATTTTAAGTACTTCAATCAGGAAGTTCCCTTGCAGAAAGACTCAACATCTTGTGGATGGATGGTACTTGCTAATGCTTGGAGATATCTTGAGTCAAGATTTAGAATGACAACACTTACTGTAAGTTCATGAATGAAAACCATTGATTGATTTAGTGAATACATTTAGTGACCTATTTTCTTACTTTCTTATTTTCTTTTGTCTTAGTTGCATGAGTATCCAGATTCTTGGGTAAGTTGGGTAAGGGAGAAGGCAGTGTCCATGGTTTTGAGCAGATCCATCAATCCATATGATCCTGATTCTCCCTTTCCACCTAATAAAGGAGCCAAGGATACAACTTCAAAGAAAAGGAAAAGGGAGAAGAAGGAAAGCAAAGACGAGGATGACTCATTCAAAAAGGAAAAGACCTCTGCCAAAGAGAAGAAGAAGAGAAAGAAGAGCCCTACTAAGAGCAGATCTTCCAAGGGGAAAAAGAGCCATTCTAAAGAGAAGAGCCATTCTAAAGGAAAGATCCCTCAGGCTACAGAGAAGATCCCTACCCCTCCTGCTAAAGAGAAGAGCCCTAGACCACTTGCTAAAGAGAAGACCCCTAGCCCTCCTGCCAAAGAGATGAGCTCTTCACCAGCTCAAGGGAAGACTCCTATCAAAGAGAAAATCCCTAGTCCTCCTACCAAAGTGAAGAGCTCTTCTCCAACTCAAGAGAATACACCTATCAAAGAGAAGACCCCTGTCAAAGAGAGGAGTGCTACTAAAGGTCTTCCTTTTCACTCACCAGTGAAATTTAAAATTCAGAAGCGTCGTTTATCCAACAAAGGTAGTAAGAGGGCAAATGTTGGCTCTCCATTAAATTTCTTGTTCATGTTCCCCAAGAAGACTGCCAAGTCTCCAAGGCCAACCTCCAAAGAACCTTCTCCAAAACCAGACCCCACTGCCAAATCTCCCTCGCCAACACGTGAAGGTCTCAGAGAGGAGCCCAACTTACCACCATTAGGGGAATTCACTCTAAAGTCTTCCTCTCCAACACCTCAAGTGCTGAAAACTCCAGAACTTGAACCTCAATCAGCAAAATTTGATCGAAGCAAACAGAAGAGAGAAAGATTCTCTAAAGATGCAGGGTCATCTCATGCCAAAAGGAAAGTTGATTTTGTAGAGTGATTCCACATATTGGATTTTGTTTTGTTCATTTTGTCCATATGAACACACCCTTTTTGGACAATATTCTGTACTTAAATTCAGTATCAATAATTTGATATTCAACTGTTAAACCTTGTTCTGTGCCGCGAACAATTTGTTAACCAATTTTGTGAAGAAGTCAAGACGAAATCTAGCAGAATATATTGATTACATTATTGGAGAAATCCTTTTCAACTATACAAACTTGCCCTTGCAAGTGGCTCAAATACAACTTTTTTTGGGGGGAGACATGTGATGCATGAGGTTACACTCTCCATCCTTGTACTGACAACAATATCATCTACTTTGAATCTATATTCAGGTGATATTTCGTCCAGAAACTCAAGCGACTCTCGAACATGTTGTAGTCGCCAGTTTGATGTTACTATGAGTTTCCTGGGATCTATGAATGGATGGACTATGATGTTAAATTCAAACTCTGGACAATTCTCTTCAGAATCCAAAGGGACCCAACTACCAAGCTTGCTTTTCCATCTCCTATAGTCATAGCCCAAAACTAGGGATTGGCGACACAGTTGGTATGAGATGGACAAAGAATTTGGGCTTACTCTACAACTGATATTGTCCCCCATATGAAAAGTTTCCTTGGTACTCCATCCTTCTCCAAGTACAATGTCCAGATCAGTCAGAGATAGTCTTCTATTAAGCCACATCGTTCTTGTCCTCTCCAATTCCATTGTTTTGAAACATGCCACAAAGACATGTATAGGCAAGAACCATTGAATTTTAATCCTTCTTGAAATCCTTCCAGGAGACATAGCTTTAAGAATATTATCTTTGATTTTGGATTTGAAGCTTGTTATGGTATTTGGATCAGGAACTTCCCATTCTAATGACATTAATGTGGGAATAGGTATGTCATATAATTCTCCATGAACACTTTCTCTTGATGGAACCCTGTATTCTGCAAAATACACAAATAAATCCACTGATTTGTAAAATGAAGGTGGTTTGTCTGCGTACATGACATCTGCAATCCCCTTGTGAATTGCTTTGAATGTGCCACTTAAGCTCTCAACAGGCTGCCACTCCACAGCTGTTGACGGAAAGATAACTGAAATGAAACAAACAACAAATATATCAGAAAGAGAAATATTGTGTTGTATCAAATAGATAAAGTTTTGTTGAATTACAGTAAGAATGGAGAATTGGATGTTCATCCAAGTTCAACACCATGTCTTTGGCCATGTAGACATGTTGAACTTTGGCAAGCCAGCCATTGTCAGTCACTTTGAATGCAAGAACACGACCTTTCCAATGGGATTTCACTTCATTTCGCTTGGTTCTTTTCACCCTGTGGGCACCTTTGCAAGAGGGAAGCATTGTTACCCAATCATTCACACGAAAAAATCACAAGAAGTTATATTATGAGAAGGACGACATGAGGACGCCATAGAAGCTCACAGATAAGAGAAAAATAGTGAATCTTTTGAACAGTGAATCTTTTGAAAGTGCAAAGAAAGGAGAATAAACCATATGCCAAAATGAAGGGAAGGTGGAAAGTAGACGTTTAAAAAAATTTGGTGTTTTGTCATTAATAGCGTTGTTTTCAAGGCTTGAAAAGAGGATTTCGTATCTTCATGCTTGATTTTTTGAAATAAAAAATGGAACAAGATGTCACTATTTTGGACCCAAACTTTAATGTTAGCCATCGTAAACGTCTAAATTTAGCCGTTTTAGCCGTTCGCCACTAAAATAGAACCGTTAAGAAGACATTTGGAGGAGACAAGAATGCCATACTTTTGTATACGTGTCAATTCATAATTGGACAATTTCTTAATCCTTAGATTAACAAACAGCCCTTTTCTAGCCGTTTTTGGCCCTAATGTCTCCATGTTAAAACTTGAGGATCCAAGCTTCCATGGATATGGTGATGGTGATAGTGAATTATTCCTATACTAATTATAATGGGATTAGTGCTAAGATAAGCTAGTGTGGATGATACCTAAGTATAATCATAACAATCAATAAACTACATTAATTAAGCTAGTGTGGATGATGTTTGGAACCCTAACGGAGAATACTATTCTTATGCTAAGGCAAAGAACTATACTATGGTAGTATTTCAGAGTTAACATAGAGTAACACGTAGATCTAGGCCACCTCATTGTCAACTTGAGATGTCAACAACCATCTCCTGGTGGCAAGAAAGCCTCCTTTAGTAAAATTCTAGTAAGTTTGATCCCTCCTCTCTTTATTCTTACATCAACTTTTGAAGATTACTTTTCAGCAATACATAGGTTTAAGAAGGATAAGGTTGTGTCAGCCACATGCCATTTGATTGGCGAGGCATGCAGCTATTGACATAGTAGGATAAATTTTCCCAACCATCACATTAGTGGCACTAAGAGACACACCCATAATATAATTAAGTGAGATAGTCATGGAAGCTAGAAGTTTTGCTTTGTAGCAGTCATGTTAGTCTTGCTAGATGCATAAGATTGAAACAAATGCCTTCTTGTATCCCTTTATGATTCAACCTTGCTCATCACAACCTTGCTCTAGGAGTGATATTGGTCTTTGCATTAGAAAAGTAGTTTATATGTAATAAACATAAGTACCCTAAAGGTCACAAATAAAACCAACGTGTAATATAATATCTTGTTTGATAAATAAAAGCATGTGACTGCAACTTCAATATAAATCCTCATTCATAAATCTCCTCAATATGGGAGCCCAATTTTGTTTATGAAATTTCTTGTGGATCTTGGTTTTAAAGGTACTTCGTAGTAGGGGCCCTTGTTTTTTTTTGTACACTAGTTGGGAACCCGTGCTTCGCATGTCTTTTGAGGCTTCCAGAATCAAATGCTACCCAAATCTCTTCAAACCTCCTCCTCCCCTTCCTGAACCTTCAAATTCTTACCACCTGGTAGCTTTGTGAAACTCTCCAGAGAAGAGAAGGTGCCCCTAGTGAACCCCTCAGAACACCTCATTGGTGCAAAATTTTTAAAACCTCCGTTAATGCTAGGGATTCAACATGCCTGTTCGGCCCTTGGGGTATGGCAGTGCGCATGCGGATGGTTGTGGCACAGGGGGCCAACAAGTAATCTTTCTCCGGAAGTGTTGCAGCGTGAGGTACATCATCATATAGCATCATGTGTTTTTTTGGTCACGGAACTAGTCGTCCAAAGCAATGAAGCAATGAGAATGAAGGAACTAGTCGCACATGCAGGGAGAGAATGAAGTCGTTGAAGCAATGAAGCCTGAAGGCATTGGGACCTTGGGTTCCTTTAAAAAGAACAATATTTTATTTTCAAAGAATTTTTTTTTACTAATTTTCGTTGTCCTAACAATTAAACTCAATAAAGTTGATGGAAGTAAAATTAACTACTAGGACTGGTGACTATACACTAGCAGTGGGTGAGTGACGGTTGGGTAGTGGGTGAGTGAAAACCATTTGATATTAAATTTATTAATTAACAAGTTACAAACTTCAAAGATTTTAAAAAATAAGGCATTATAACTTATGCATACTATTAACTAATAGTAATGTAAGTGAACACATTTGTCATTAACTAATTCACTATTAACAAAGGCTTTATTAATTTACTATTAACTAATTAGTAAGTTAATAATTATTAATTATTAATAACTATTACTAATTTACTAATTATTATTTAATATAAAAATATATTTAATATCGATTCAAAAATTATAAGAATTATATTGACAATTTAAAACTCTTTGAAGCTTGAATATTTAACATTTTTTAAATGTTCAAAAATTTAAATAAAGATCAAATAATTATATACCTCTAAAAATTACAATTCATCAAAACCTTCTAATTATATTTTTTGAGGTTAAATCTCAATTTTAACAATTCACATTCCACTAAACCCAGGTTTTTGGTGAACACTGGTCACGGAACTAGTCGCCCATAGGAATCTGGACCATTGTCTTTACCAACCGCTGGGTAGGTTTGGAGTGAACCGTTATATATTAAGCGCACGTTAAAATTTCTTATTACCACCCGTGTAGTGCAATACACTCCACATCTAGAGCTCTTGCTTACCGTATAGTGCAATACACTCCACATAGTAATGAGAATACAGCGAGAGTTGCAAGCAAGTCCCAACATAAGATGTCGTGCATCTCAACATCCCTACATGTAGAGGAAGTGATCATGGATTACTTCGTTTGGCAAAACAACGCGCGAGTTCTCAAGGTCACTACTGCTTGCATTTATATGCTGGCCTCCATAATAGTTCAGGAGTCCAGAGTAACCATAGGGAGTCCGCCAACAGATCCGGTCCAATGCGGTTCAAGTCATTGCAACATCTCTAGCTGCTATGGGATCTGGCCTGATCGCACACCGTGCACAGCAGCTAAAGTTGTGTATCCCACAACGGAAGACGAGATTATGTCTGCGGTGGCAGAAGCCGTTCAAAAGAAGCAGAAGGTGAAGGTTGTGTCTAGGTGGGCACACAGTATACCAAAGCTTATTTGTACGGGCGGCAATGATGGGCTGGTGATCAGTACCAGGGATTACAACCAAAACCTTGTAATCGACAAGGAGGAGATGACTGTGTTAGCAGACAGCGGTGTGGAGCTCCGGCAGTTGATCGATGGCATTGCAGCAGCAGGCCTCGCTCTACCATACACTCCCTATTGGGAAGGTGTTAGCATCGGCGGTCTCCTGAGCACAGGGGCACACGGCAGCTCCTTTTTTCAGAAAGGTGGTGCTGTCCACGAGTATGTGACGGGCCTGACTCTTGTCATTCCTGCCACAAGAAAGCAAGGTTATGCCAAAGTGATTGAGTTGACAGAGGCCGATTCGGAGGAGCTCAACGCCGCAAAAGTGTCTTTGGGAGTACTAGGTGTGATATCGAAGGTAAAAAGCATGAATCTACGTCTCCTTTTGGTGCAGAGTGTGGCCATCATGTGTTGAGAATTGATGCGAGTCGTGACGTTGTTTGCAGGTGAGATTGAAGCTGGAGCCGATGTTCAAACGCTCGATTACGAATAAGGTCCTGGCCGATGCGGACCTGGAGGAGAGAATTGTAGCTTTCGGGTCTGCCCATGAGTTCGGAGACGTTACCTGGCATCCCTCGCGACGAAAGGCAGTCTACAAGATGGACGACCGAGTGTCGATGGATGTAGCAGGAGACGGTGTAAACGACTTCCTTGGGTTTCGTCCGACCGACATCGCCGTCGTGGAGGCAGTCCGAGCTCTTGGTAAGTCTACGTACGTCAATTGGGCTTTCTACGTTATCATGAAAGAAAGGAGGGGCGTGAATGGTCGAGGCACCTAGTCTACTGCTGATTCTCCTGTCGGTATGTGAATAATAATACCTGCGCAGAGTCTTCGTTCGAATCTACGAACAACGCAGAGGGCAAGTGCGTCTCAGCCCGTGTGCAGGTCGCCACCCTGCTAGCTCTTGGCAACGGCCTCAAGAACAACGACCATACCTTCACGGGCTATCCCGTCATCGGCTACCAGAACCGACTGCAAGCATCGGGTTCGTGCCTGCGCAGCAGCAGTGCCGATGACGCCCGCGTGTGTGCGTGGGACAGCCGTGTGAAAGGGGAGTTCTTCCACCAGACCACGGTGTCCATTCCTGTCACCAAGCTGCAGGCCTTTCTCCAGGACGTTAAGGCTCTGCGGGACCTCGATGCCAAGGGCCTCTGCGGGGTGGACCTTTATTACGGCGTCTACATGCGCTTCGTAAAGGGGTCCAGCGCCTTCCTCGGAGAGCAGGACGATGGCGTGAGCGTGGACATCACCTACTACCGCTCAAGAGAGGCCGGGGGGCCGAGGTTGCTCGAGGATGTGCTGGAGGAAATCGAGCAGATGGCCGCCTTCAAGTACGGCGGGCGCCCGCACTGGGGCAAGAACAGACCGGTAGCCTTTCTGGGTGTGTGGGACAAGTACCCCAACCTCCACCGGTTCCTTCGCGTAAAGCAACGCCTCGATCCCGACGGCATTTTCTCCAGCGAGTGGTCGGACGCCGTTCTGGGCATCTCTCCTCTGCAACCCACCCAATCGGATGGCTGTGCCCTGGAGGGTCTCTGCATTTGCTCCCTCGACGCCCATTGTGCGCCCCATCTTGACTACCTCTGCCAGCCCGGGAAAGTCTATCATGAGGCTCGTGTTTGCCGCAAAGTAGTTGCCCAAAATCTTTCAAACGCCAACGAGTTGTATGTCCGTTGAACCTCCAAGGAGAGACTTGTAACGTGTGCCAAAACATTAGCCAATCTTCATCTCTCATATGCAACAAGTTCCTCCGTAGCAGGAGTATCTTGTATAGTCATGTTGTCTTTTCACACTCACATAACAGTTGGTTTTTGTAATGGTCTTAGTTGGTTCAATGGTTTATAATGCTGAACCACTCTTTGTACGGATATAGACAATGTACGGCCATAGATCACGGAATTATTACTTGTACGGCTATGGATGGTGGTCTAATTTAACTCTACAAAGCTATGGAATTTCCCATTTACCTAGTTGGAGCAATTCCCTAGATCTTTGGGTCAAGACATCTCTACTTCGTCATCCTCAACTTGCACGAGCGTTGGATTGAGGATCACGCACACAAGAATAGTATCATGAAACACACTATATATGTATACACACACACTATATGTAGATATGTAGAGAGAGAGAGAGAGAGAGAGAGAGAGAGAGAGAGAGAGAGAGAATAGTGTGATGAAACACACTATATATGTATACACACACACTATATGTATATATGTAGAGAGAGAAATGAAATGAAATGATGAAATGAGAGAGAGAGAGAGAGAGACAAAGAGACATAGAGAGAGAGGACAAAGCTGTTCGCACTAAAAACTAGGAGAGTATGATTCCTTCACCATGTGAAGGAATCATACTAGACTACTTTAAAGACAAAGTTGTTTCCACTCTTCTCTATCATGTGAGTACTACTAGAATCTAGCACTCAACTTTAATAAGGCCATATAATAAATCAATATGATGCATCCCTTTGCTTCCATGAATGTGGTACAATAGTAGAATCCAGCACTCAACTTTATGAATGTCTTTGCATTATGTTTTTGCAAACCTTGCGCTTACTCGTCTATTATATATACTAAATGTGGAATAAAAGTACGAACATAGATTTACTCTACACAATACTTTCAACGCATCTAACGGTCAATATCAAAAGAACAAAAGCTCTATTTTTTTTAAAAGGCACACATTTTTTGTAATTACGCTTTACCAAACATTTCTACCTATGCATGAGAATGCTTGGCACTTCACTTGTTTAAAATTATGATTCATTCAATAAGAGCTTGACATTTGCTCATGCTTGCACGTCATAGGTACATTTTACTTGTGATTGAATTTAATATTATATTAAATAGAAAATCAATGTTACTTGACTAATCAAGCAACATTTATTCACCAAGGTCCCTCTTATTTGCATACACTAGCTAACAAATTGCAGACATAGGCTCATATTTGTATACCAACATCAAAATGGGTTACCTCATTGATGCTTGGCGTTACCATAATTTGAGGCAAAGATATTTTCACGACCTTCAAAAGCATTCTCCCGAGCTCGATTCTTAGGCATGTACTTGCTTTGTGTTGCCAAATCCACTTCTCTGCTCTATCAAATCCCAAGATCCAATTATTAACATCCCTCCAACACGTTAATCACTATATTGCCCCGTATTCATGAGAACAACATCATAGTATATGCCAACCAGTCCTTTCCTTGCTCTTAGATAGCATACACCTATCTAGATGATGCAGGCAAGTAACGGCTTCCAGACTTCCCACCTTCCTTCTATCCTCAGCTTCCAGCTGAGGCATGCCACCTTTCAACCTTTCCATACTGCACAAGCTGTAGCTATCTTCTCCTCCATTACTTGCATAGCTTCAATGTCCTTCTTTGGCTACACCATTGTGTCCATCTTAGCAAAGAAACTAGGGGGTACATAGTACATCCCTCTCTCAACCTATTGGCACTTTTGGCATGTGCATGCTGCACCTATCTAGATTCTCCACTTCCATATGCTTTTATCAAATTCACATCAAGGCTAAGAGGGTCCTTACTTTGTCATTGATCACCATACCAAACTCCATTTTCTTATGTAGCTTCCACTCTTTCTCTCTTGCTATCTGTACTACCTCTTCAAAAGTCCAAGATTTCTTCAATTCCACTTTCAACGTCAGATTCCCTTTCAAACTGGCAACAAACCTGTCCTTCTTAAGCATAGAGGGGGGGACTTCAACCCCTAAAGATGCACACCATCTATCCCATAGTTGGTTAAACTCTTGCAAGAAGGTATCCACCACTGTTGGTTAAACTCTTGCAAGAAGGTCTCCACCACTGTTGGTTCTCCTTCTAAATGAGGCCAAAGATCTCATGCAATGTTTGTTCTGGGTCTTCTACTCTCCTGAAGTGATTCAATAAGGTAGACTTGGTGGCATTATATTCCAAAGCAACTAGTCTAGGCTAAGCTGCTTGTTGAGTGGGTTCATAACCTCTAAACTTGGTCTTGGCCTCTCCATGCAAACAATGGCTAAGAAGCCTCAACATAATTGTTGGATCTTGTTTGTCCTTAATAAGACAAGTGAAATTAAACTCATCCATAAATTTGGATGCATCCTCTCCTAGCAACCCATGAAACTTTGGAAAATCTAGAGCCATCTAGTTCCAATCTATTGAATATGCACACCAAAGGTACTTGGAGATGGCTCCTCAATGGGGGCACCAGAAAGATGACAAAAATTCGTGGTAGGGCTCTCACTGCCTCTCTATAGCTCCTCTACCTCTTTGATCTTTGTCACGTAGGCTATAACGCCTGTGATGAGACCGACGGCGGCGGGCAGACCGGATGGCCATGTCCGGGGTTCAGCGGGAGAGGATGCCCATGCGGAGTTGTGGGCGGCCAGGCTAGTGTGGATGGCAGGCCACACACTATATAGCCTGGGGGATGAGGGGCAATCCTCATTCTTCCTCTATGGCTGGGTGGTGAGCCAGAGGCCGTCCCCTCCTGTGGTAATACCCGTAGCGGCGTTACAGGTATCTAACACTAGTATCAGAGCCACTTTTGCAGGGAAGTCTTCAAAAAGTTGGATACTACTCTGAGTATGAGTATGGCGGACCATCCGGAGTCTGATGGTCAAACAGAAAGGTTTAACCAAATACTCGAGGATATGTTGCATTCTTATGTAAGTAAGAAGCAATCAAATTGGGAAGAATATTTGCCCATATTGGAGTTTGCTTATAACAGCTCCAAGCATTCAGCGGCGCGACTGGATTTACACCATTCATGTTAATGTATGGATTCTAGCCGAGATCTCCAATGGCTGTAGGCCTAGAAAAGGAGAAGATTCAATCTGTCAAGGATTTTCTTGAAGATATGAATGATATGCTCAGAGCCGCACATGAGAGCATTCGTAACGCTCAGGATCGTGCTAAAACTTATGCGGATAAAGGACGTAGAAAGGTGACCTTTGCAGAAGGTGACTTTGTATTCCTCAAGGTTCCTGCGCATGAAAACGGGAAAGTGTGATAAACTTTCTCCGAGATATTGTGGTCCTTTTAAAATCCTTAAGAAGATTGGGGACGTAGCATATAAACTTGAGTTACTGGAGAGTTCTCAAGTCCATCCTGTCTTCCATATAAACTTGAGTTACCGGAGAGTTCTCAAGTCCATCCTGTCTTCCATGTTAGTAAACTGAAGAAATCAGTTCACGGGTTAGAGAACGCAGTTTCTCCAGAGATTTTGGTGGACTTGATAGAGCCACCAAAGATACCACATGAACCTGAAAAGATTCTATAGTATCGTGACAGACAAACCCGACATAAAGTGTACCAGGAGGTACTTGTTAAATGGACAGATAGAGATGAGGAGGTAGCTACCTGGGAACGCGGTAGTGCAATTTCCAAAAGGTTTTCCCAGTTTGTTTTCGAGGACGAAAACTCTTCTTAAGGGGGGTAATGTCACGTAGGCTGTAACGCCTGTGGACCGACGGCGGCAGACCGGATGGCCATGTCCGGGGTTCAGTGGGAGAGGACGCCCATGTGGAGTCATGGGTGGCCAGGCTAGTGTGGACGGCAGGCCACACACTATATAGCCTAGGGGATGAGGGGCAATCCTCATTCTTCCTCTATGGCTGGGTGGTGAGCCAGAGGCCCCGTCCCCTCCTGTGGTAATGCCCATAGCGACGTTACAGGTATCTAACAATCTTAAAACCATTGTTCTCTAAACCCTCCCAAACAACAACCTACCCAGCATATACTGATCCACCATCAACCACCAACACACTTGAGCATCAAAATCTACTAAAATCATTAGGAGGAACCACCCTTGAGAAGGCAAGGGACCCAAACACCAGCAACAATCAACAACCCACAACTTCCAAACACCAACACTTGAAGAAACCATCATGATCATCTCTTAGTAGCATCTATCACTCTCATAGCGTAAACTCTTAACACTCAAGTACACTCTTTGTCCATCATTTGGCTACACATGGATTTTGGTAGAATAACTCATCATCATCTTCATATTTCATCATCATGCAAAATCTTTACACAATACCCTCATGCATATGCTATGTATCTTTACAGATGATAGAATGATGCAATACACACTCAAGGGACAATATTCATCAAACTTGCACAAAAGGAAAATAGAAACAAGAGATATATGTCTTCAATAGATGTAGGTGTTTAATTGTGAATTACACATAGGCTCATCTTTGTATACCAACATCAAAATGGGTTACCTTGTGTGATGGCTTCGCATTACCATAATTTGAGTGGCAAAAATATCTTCACAACCTTCAAGCATTCTCCCGAGCTCGATTCTTAGCCTATACTTCCTTTTGTGTTGCTGGATCCACCTCTTTGCTATGAGAGCCCAAGATAAGAATATTAATAGCCCTCTAGCACTTTCGTCACTATATTGCCCCATATTCATGAGAACAGCACCACAGTATATGCCGGCAAGTCCTCTCCCCCCTCTTAAATAGCATAGACTTATCTAGATGATGTAGGCGACCCCAACAGCTTCCAGCCTTCCTACCTTCCTTCTATTCTCAGCTTCCACTTGAGGCATGCCACCTTTCAACCTCTCCTTTTCATGGGCTTGCCCACGCTTCCCATGCAACTTCCAAATCTAGCTTCCATGTGGTAGGAGTTCTTACATGACTATAGCGGCTGCCACCTTGCCTACTAAGATTTAGCTAAGGCTTAAACCTTAGCACAACATATTAAATTTAAGTGGCCTTAGCCCTTGTTCCCACCTTATATAAAGGTCTCCAAAAGCTTTGTTGCTAGTAATTTCCAATCGTACCGATATCAATAGGTTGTACACTATACATACTGCCATTATCATCATCGCGAGCTTAAGCAACATTGTGCATACTAGTAAACCATATGCTATAGATTTTATACAAGAAGCAATGCATATGCACACCTATCCCTTCACAAGCTTAGCAAATACAAAACCTAGAGCACATCTCCAGTGGGGCAAACTAAGAAACATCTAGAAAGTTGGCCAACTCGCCAGTGGAAAGTTGGGTTCAATGGAAGGTAAGGTATCCGGGTGCAAGTCTAGCTGAAGATGTTAGCACGGGCCCGAGAGGTCCAAACGCACTCGAGCTCATTAGAGATGCATGCAACTTGATCCTAGTGGGGCTGACATCACTTCGAGCAAGAATAATAGTGGGCTTGGGATTTCATAGAGTAGCCACCATGGGAAGGTGATGCTTTGAAGAAAACGACGAAGGCAGGCAAAAGATAAAGTGGCACTTTATGGGGACACCTCAGATGGGGACCGTGGGCTGGTAGCCACTCAAAGGTCAAGGAAAGATGCAAGAAAAGGGGCCACGCATGCAGAGATAGCACCAATTATGGAGCCGGGTTTGTTTATGCTAAGAAACTAGATACAGCGGAATGGGATGTTGTGTTGGTGTGGAGCCCAAGATTCAAAGAGCAGAATGCAAGCTGCCAAGACAATCTTTTAAGAGCATGTATGCGGCAAGACATCCGCTAAGGCCATGATGTGCCTTGTGGAAATGGAGCCAACCCTCTCATGACTCTCATGACAGTGCAAAAACGAGTTTGGCCGGAGAAGCCGAAGCCTGTTCATATCATCAAGGATCACATTGGCCAGATGCAGCAAAGAAGAAGCCCCCGCTTCTCCAAAGTGCAAAGCATGGGATAAGCTGGAGGAGTTAAGTCCCTCTTCAAATCATGCAGTATCAAGCCTAGGGTGAACGTAGCAAAGCGGAAGCTCGTACTCCTTCAAACTGAAAAACACGTGTTAGGCCGGAGGAGCTGAAACCTTTTTCAGATCGTCCCAAGATCACTTTGGGTGAGGTAAGCACGCCAGGCCCTCAACTTAAGCAGGGTGAGACACATAATGTCTCAACATTCCTTTCAGGTTTTCAAGAGCCAAGCAACCATACCTTCACAAAAGACCACCGAGATATGATACGGCAACCCAACCAGGAATATGTAATGATGGTGGCAAAGCATCGGCGGGCATGCGAGTGAGGGTAACCCCAAAGACAACACCAAGAGACCCATGACCCAAAGGTAACACTAAAGTCTTTGCCTGGGTGACAACACCAAGAGACCCATGACCCAAAGGTAACACTAAAGTCTTTGCCTGGGTGAGGGTAAGTCCAAGGATGGCACCAAGAGCCCTGGGCCATGCAAGCTACTATCAAGCATCACTCCAAACCGAGAGTGGTTCCCCCTTGTAGCCGTGTAGCCCAGAAGAAGCGATGCATGCATGGCGTCACCCACCAAACACAACACCGAAGACTCCGCCTAGGTGAGGGTAAGGCCAAGCATGGCACCAAGAGCCCCAGGCCTTGCAGGCGCTGCAGCAGCAGGAAGCACTCCGGGCCAAGAGAGGTCCCCCCATGTGGTCGTGTAGCCCAACTCAGGTGCATGCACTGCTCAAATAAAGCAACACCGAATAAAACCGCACTCAAGTGAGGGTAAGGCCAAGACACGACACTAAGAGCCCTGGGTCTTTAACCTCAATTAAAGAAAGCGGGCCAAGCAATGGTCCAAGGATGTGGATTTGCGGGCCATCAAGTGGCGCACAAGGTCACTGTGAGGGCACATGTTTTTTAACCGACAACACCCATGTGTTCTAAGGTGCCACAAGCGATTTGGGGCCCATGATAGCCCAAACTGGAGCAATCCAGGGAGGGCAAAGTTTCTTTAAGCGGCGGGAACGTGCCAGATCAGGTTAGCAAGGGCTACAAAGGCATAGAGTTGTGTGACTTGGGAAAGTAGGTTTGATGAAGGTGACTACATGCAAACTCTCAAGTGCAAGACAAGGACCATAGTGCCAAGCATATAGCACTCTGTGTAGTATGAGAGGGTGAATAGGTATAGCTGGAGTTGGACAGGTGGGACTCGAGTTGTGTGACTCATGAGTTGGATGACTTTGGAAAGCAAGTTTGATGAAGGTGACTACTTGCAAATGCTCAAGCATAGGAAATCGAACTGTAGTGCCGGGCACATAGCACTTTGGGTGAGGGCCTGAATAGGTATGTGGAGCTGGGCAAGTGGTCCTGAGTCATTTGGCTCACGAAGGTGAACGGAAGATAGAAACAACTGTTTGTGCAAAGTGGCAATTGTGCAGATGGTTCGGTGAGGCGAAGTGGCAGTCATTTCACTGAAGTCCAAAGGGAGACTTGGACTAGGTTACCTACTAAAGATTGAAACACCTGGATGTACAAGTGGCAGTGTGCATGTAGTTGGGTGGGATAGAGTGGCACCTGGCTCATTGAAGTTCGAGGGGAACTTGGTTGTGAGAAAAGCACTCAAATCAAGACAAAGGGCAAAGTGTGTGCAAAGCAAGAGGTACAACCCGAGACAAAGTTCACGTCCAAATAGAGCTTGTTGGGATGACATCTAAGAAGACTGGAATCTTCATAGTACAGCAAGACACATTCTAAACTATATGCTCAAGGTGATGGTGTAGAGTCAGGAAACAAAACTAATGTGAAGGTTGTCATGGTGTCATGGTAGCCTAAGCAGGACTAAGTGGAGGGACTTTGTGCCTTGGTGAATAGGAACATGTAAATTCAGACTTAAAGGTCATAACCACCTTGAACAGGTTTTGGAGCAGGTTGGCTAGAGCACAGCAAAGCAAGTCTTGGTGTCAAGGTAAGCTAGAGCACTGAGTCAGGTTGAACCAAAGCTAAAGACGTGCAAAGGTTAGAATGCCAAAAGGATCATGATGGTTTCACTTGGTGTGAGGTGGGGCCAAAGACACTTTTGTCACAGAGGATCAATGCACCTATGTACCAAGTTGGTTGAGTCAGGGAAAGAAGGTCCAAGGCAACCAGGTGTGCAAGGTTGGAATTGGTACAAGATCAGGAAAACCAAACTAGATTCAGTGAGGTGGGCAACTCTTGTCCAAGAAGATTTTACACAAAGAGCTCAAGGGGCATCAGAGAGCAATAAGGCTCACAACAACGCTCCAAGGGAAAATAATGTGAAGTCAGATTTGAAGAAAAAAAGATGTTGCAACCAAGTTGGCATCAACTCAACGAAGAAGTTTCAACTTCCATGAAGGCTTATGCATTTCGGGAAAAACTCCATTACTTTAGGTAATCACTCTTACTTAGCTCAGATAGGAGCTTCAGCGAGACCACGTAGTTACCTCGCCAAATTTTGGGGGATTAGGGGACTCTCAAGTGGGGGCTTGAAGTCCAGGCCATTTAGAAGAAAACATAAAAATACAAAAATATGCGATGTTTTTCTTTGTAATAACGGGTTAGACACTGACTTTGATGATGGCTATAAATCAAGGTTAAGACCTCCCATGTCTATTTACTATCTATCACTTAGCAGCATAGATCATACTTCAAGGTGAATACACTCAACCTTTGAAGGCAATTGACAAGGGCACCAATTCCATAAAGGGGGGGTGTATGTGAGGTGGGAATATTATCCAAGGCCCCATGGTGCCTTGGATGGGGGTATGCTAGCCCGCGTCAAGAAATATGCATCTAAATAGGGATGAGATGTAGCAAAGCGACATAGCACGGACCCGTGTTAGGCACACGTAGAAGCACTCACACATCAGTAGGCACGTTAGACCTCCCATGTTGCGAGTGAGGTTTCGTGATGCTGAGTGCCTCCGGGGGTTGCCCTCCCCACCTTAACAGGTGAGATTTTCGTAACATGGAAATGAGATCAAAATGGTGGAAACAGCGAGACTGGCGATCCGACAAGCCGTGCCGTGCAAGCAGGTCGAGACACGGCTAGGCTGGTGAATCATGGATGGAAGGCAAGTCACGAGTGTAGGATGTGGATCCGGGCATGAAGGGTTTGCCGCTTAAGATGTGCTCCAGGTTTTGTGTTTTGCTAACCTTATGAAGGGAGAGGTGTGCATATGCATTGCATCTTGTATAATATCTATAGCATATGGTTTACTAGCATGCACAATGTTACTTGAGGTGGCGATGATAATGGTAGTATGTATAGTTTACATCGCGTTGATATCGATACAATTGGAAATTACTAGCAACAAAGCTTTTGGGGACCTTTGTATAAGGTGGGAAAACGGGGGCTAAGGCCACTTAAATTGAATATGTTGTGCTAAGGTTTAAGCCTTAGCCGAAGCTTAGTAGGTATGGTGGTGGCCCCCATAGTCATGCAAGAACTCCTACCGCGTGGAAGCTAGATTTGGAAGTTGCATGGGAAGTGTGGGCAAGCCCATGAAGCAAAGGTTGAAAGGTGGCATGCCTTAGGTGGAAGCTAAGAATAGAAGGAAGGTGGGAAGTCTAGAAGCCGTCGATCACTTGCATCATCTAGATATGTGTATTCTATCTAAGAGTGGGGAAAGGACTGGCTAGCATATACTGTGATGCTGTTCTCATGAATACGAGGAAATATACTAATGAACATGTTGGAGGGCTGTTAATATTTGGATCTTGGGCTTTGATAGTAGAGAAGTGGATTTGGCAACACAAAGCAATACAGGCTAAGAATTGAGCTCGAGAGAATGCTTTTGAAGGTCGTGAAGATATCTTTGCCTCAAATTATGGTAACGCCAAGCATCAATGAGGTAACCCCTTTTGATGTTGGTATACAAAGATGAGCCTATGTCTAGTTCACAATTGGACACCTACATTTGGAAATATGAATTATCCTTGTCTCTCCATTGAGTTTGTGATGTCAAGATTATACCAGAGCTATGAGGGTTGCCAGCATGTATTGAAGACATATATCTCTTGTTTCTATTTTCCTTTGTGCATGAGGGTATTGTGTGAAGATCTTGCATGATGAGATGAGTTCTTCTACCAATAGCCATGTGTATTGAGTGTGTGCCAAATGATGGACAAAGAGTGTACTTGAGTGTTAAGAGTTTACGCTATGAGAGTGATAGATGCTGCTAAGAGATGATCATGATGCTTTCTTCAAGTGTTGGTGTTTGGAAGATGTGGGTTGTTGATTGTTGCTGGTGTTTGTAATTAGGGTGCATCTTTATGAACACCCCTAAATACTACACAATCACTGACACATGCATGTATGCATTTGTAATCCATGCCAAGTACTAACACTTATTAGCATCAGCACTCTCCTAGCGTGTGCCTTAGTATATGGCATCTTGTTATCCGAAGGAAGCATCCTCTTCATAAGTCTAAATACACATAAGATAACATAGTTTAATTTTGAATATTAGAAAATACATAGCTTAATTAGCAAATAAGTGTAGAATAGATAGAAAACATAGCAAAACATAGGCACTCTTTGAAAGAGGCTTGTACCACTAGTGTTTCTCCAACTATACGTGGTTTGTAAGTTTAGTAGCTCCAAGGT
Organism: Cibotium barometz; assembly: GCF_041138505.1. NCBI lineage: Eukaryota > Viridiplantae > Streptophyta > Polypodiopsida > Cyatheales > Cibotiaceae > Cibotium > Cibotium barometz. Next base: position 375,460 of record NC_141111.1, on the reverse strand, counting down.
CACATAAAGGGTTGAGTATGCACACCCCTTGTATAGTGGAGTGTTTTTTCTGCTTGTCACATAAGGCTAGTTCATCCCATGTGGTTTTGGCCTCCTCCTCTCCATCTTTCTCAGAGAAATCATCAACCATCTTGTCCATGGGAAAATCCTCCTCGACTTCATGTGGCATGAATGGAGACATTTCTTGATCATGCATAGAATGCCGGCCCATGACCTCATTCACACAAATTCTCTCCTAAAGACCTCTAAATTCTTTTCATAATATTTTGTTTATTTACGGAGTAATGAGGCATTGAATCCCTCATTCTGCGATGTGTCTCCTCCTCATCCTCATCCTAAATTGATAGACCAACATATAAACACTTCAATTAAATGCATACAAAGGATAAAAATTTAACAAATATACTCACCAAAAACCTTACTTCTTTGAATCGACCATACTCCTACATATGCATTAATGTGATTCACCATAAATGCATGATTTCTCCCTTGCATCTCTCACATGGATATGGAATCTTTTGGCACAACCACTTATGTTGACTCCTCATATTCGGTGCATCATCCTCGTGGATGATGAAAGTGAAACATCATTTTTAGTGATGAACACCTACAAAATTATGTTGAGATATCGAGCTCAACTAGTACTATGGGGGCGGACATTGATGACCCACGTGGGGGTGATAGCTTCCACATCTATACCACTGGCATGGTTGGTGAGATTATGGGTGATATGTGGCCAATGGGATGACAGGCTGTGTGACAACCATTTTGGATTAGTAGAGTCTGGCATAGTTATAGCGCCAGCTCATTTAGTCAGGTTCACATTATGGACCGACCCTTGTATGTTGTAGTAGTTGAGTACTAACCCATATAGTGTGTACTCTTATCTTTATGTTATGTTGGTTGAGTAGAGAAGAAGAAGATAGAATAAAATTCAACTATCCATGTCTCTCTTGTGTCTTGCTCTGTCTTGTGTGTGTGTGTGTGTGTGTTTTCTTGCTAGGGTTTGAAGCTCTCTCTCTCCCCCCACATTCTCTTTCTGGTATCAGAGCCTTGTTCGTGTGAGAGCTAAAGAGGCAAGAACAAGCAAGGAAGCAAGTGGCACTACACGGGTAAGAGCACCATCATCTCTTTCCCCTTCTTGGTTTAGGTACAACACCCCCTTAGTAGCTCTGGGAGAGCTACACATCTCCGATTGAGGAGCTGTCTTTGTGGGAGCGGAGCTAGAGGGGTAGGTTATTTTAGCCAGATTTGTATTTCGGGCACGTTACAGGCCCCGTTTTTGTCACTGTAGGGTATTTTCAGTAATTTTTTGAAAGTTCTGGTAGAGAATTGTTTCTGTTTGAAATCTAGTTATTGCAGTGCAATAGTGTATTTTGGAAGTGCAGACAGGGTTTCCACATGTATTGTTGACTGGGTGTATGTACATGCACTCTGGTCACATTTGGTGACACACAGGCTGTGCTGAAGTACTGCTACTCTGTAACAGTTTTATAGGTGATACTACTGTATTACTGGTTGCATATATAAGTTGTATGTTTTCAAGTTATTTGATTGCTATGTAAGAAAACATGTCTGACGGAATTAATCAGATTGTTAGTGATATGCTCAATAAGAATAACTTCCATGCTTGGAAGTTCAGAATGACCAATTTCCTAATAACACCATATTAGTGAATTTGGGAATTTCCCAATTCCCATTTTTGAATACTTAAAAAAGGGGGACATGGGTAACATGTTTGTAAGTTTCTCAAAACCCTATCATATGACCTATCGTTGGAAAGCGCTTGAAAAATGGAATCTAAAGAGCTATAAAGCGCTCATTTTGGATTAGTGGTGTTCAAGTTATGGTTAATCCAAACTTTTGACCACGTGTCCCAAACTTGTGGAAAATTCCCATATTCCCCAATATGGTGTTTAATGGATAAAGGATTTTGGGATTATGTGTAGAAGGAGACAATGAGGAGCCTCCAGAGTTATCTGAGGAGAATGCCACTCCTGTAGATATAAAGGCATTCAAGGATTGGAATCAAGGTGCAACAAAATTTATGTACTGGCTTTCAATTAGTGTCACAGACATTATGATAGGACACTGCAAACACTCCAGCAGTTGGATGGTAGAATTTGGTTCAGATGTTCTAGATTAACACAAAGGCAAGGAAGTTGTAGTTAAAGAGCAAGAGCTACATACTGTGGAAAAGAAAAGTATGTCCATCAATGAATATGCCTTCAAGATCAAGGGCATTTTTAAATCCCTTGGGTCTATCAATGTATCAATGGAGGATGATGATTTAGTGTGTCTTTCTGAATGGGCTTGGCAAAGAGTACAAGTCATTCAAGACCTCCATTGCAGTTAGGGAGAATATTCCCAACTTTCAGAACTTGATATCTATGCTGATCATAGAAGAAATGGATTTAGGTGAGGATTCTTCTTTGCTACAAAGCAAGAACACATCGGAAAAGGCCTTCTACTCTCATTCAGGTAGAGGTAGAAGTAGAGGTCATGGTCGAGGCCAAGCTGGTGGGGCTAACAAGAAAATCAGAGTTATGGACAACAATAGTCCAATGATTTACATCAGCACAATCATACATAGGTGGAAGAGGCAAGTTTGGAGCAGGGGGAGCCTAAGAGGCCGAGGTGGGGTTGGCAAAGTAATCAAAATGCAAATAGCATAGAGTGCTATTACTATGGTAAACTAGGACACATGGCAAATGACTGCTACAAAAAGCAAAATGACATTAAAAGTGGGAAGTTGCAGCAGCAAGGTACTTATGCATCATCTAGCAAACGTGGAGGTGATGACAGAAGTGAGCAGTTGTTGTGATGCAGCACATGCTTAGCTCCATAAGAGGGGATGTGTCAGGATATCAAGATATATGATATGTGGATTCTGGTGCCTCTAGCCACATGACCAATCATCCTGAGTGGTTGAGATATGTAGAAAATAAAAAAAACCAGGTTATTATGTAGAAACAAGTGATGATACTGCGCATCCTGTAGAAACAAGTGATGATATTGCGCATGTTGGCAGAGTGTCATTGTCTATGCAACATGACAAAATGAAGTACTTGGGGATGTACTTCATGTTTCGAATATTACAAAGAACCTGGTTTCTATTGGACACATGGTTGAGCAGGGTTTGCAAGTGAGGTTTAACCCTCAAGGATGTTTTGTGGAAGACTTTAAAAAAACTGTCGCTTGGTTACAAAGGGTAACAGAAATGGCAGGATGTTTACTTTCGATGTGAACATGCCTGAGATAAAGGTAACCATATTTGCGTATGAAACAAGTGTTAATGCAGATATTAACATATAGCACAAGCGCATTGGTCATGTGAATGTACAGTGTGATTGAAGTCTATGCAGGCCCAAAATATTGTTGTAGGTTTGTCAAAGTTTAAGATTGACGGTATGCATAAGGCGTGTGAAGCATGCTAACTTGGTAAGTAGGCCAAACAAGCTTTCCCACATGAAAAGCATGTTAGTGGTGCAAGGCCATTGGATGTCATACATTCAGATGTATGGGGACCGACCAAGACTGCAACAATTGCAGGTTGCAGGTACTATGTTGATGACCACACTGGGAAAGTGTGGGTTTATTTCATGAAGGAGAAAGGTGAGGTGTTTTCTCACTTTCAAAGATTTAAAGCCTTGGTTGAGAAGGAAAAAGGCATGCAAATAAAATGTCTAAGATCAAATGGTGGGGATAATATTTCTCCAATGAGTTCAGTAATTTCCTGAGAAATCAAGGAGTCAAGAGGCAGTTTACGTGCAGGTACACTCCGCAATAGAATGGTGTTGCAAAAAGAAAAAACAAGCACATTGCAGAAGTGACATGTGCCTTGATGGTGGCAGATCAGAATATGCCACATTACTTTTGGGCAGCAACAATAGCAAATGCTGTGTATATTATGAACAGGACACTCACTGCTACAACTATTCATGGTATGACTCCTGAATAGACGTTTACAGTCATAAGATCGGATGTGTCTCACCTGAAAGTGTTTGGGTGTATTGCATATGTACATGTTCCTGATGAAGTGAGAGCAAAGTTGGATCCAAAGGCATAGAAATGCATCTTCATTGGTTATGCTATGGAGTAAAAAGTTTATAGGTTCTATAACCCTACCACTCATGAGATGCGAGTAAGCAGAGATGTCTTCTTTGATGAGATGAGTAGCTGGTACGCACTAGTAGTGAAGGAAATAGAAGATGCAGATGTAAGAAGTGTTGATGCACCACATGTAGAGCAGCAATCACAAGTGTGCTTAGTGGACATGGGGAGTCCTCGAGTAGTGGATCCAATGTTAGCCCATGGTCATAAGACCGGATGTGTCTCACCTGAAAGTGTTTGGGTGTATTGCATATGTACATGTTCTTGATGAAGTGAGAACAAAGTTGGATCCAAAGACATAGAAATGCATCTTCATTTGGTTATGCTATGGAGTAAAAAGGTTATAGGTTCTATAACCCTACCACTCATAAGGTGCGAGTAAGCAGAGATGTTGTATTTGATGAGATGAGTAGCTGGTACACACTAGTAGGTGAAGGCAATAGAAGATGCAGATGTAAGAAGTGTTGATGTTGCACCACATGTAGAGTAGCAATCACAGGTGTGCTGAGTGGACATCGGGAGTCCTCGAGCAGTGGATCCAATGTTAGCCCATGGTCATGTAGGTTGAGGGATGATGCACATAGAAAGGGAAGGAAAAGGCAGATCAACCTTTTGTGCCTAATCTGTCAGCAGATCACTCATATGTGGATGGTCACTCTAGTGGCTCTGAGCAGAGCCTTGATGAGGATCTTGGCATTCCGTTTGTGGTTACTCCTAGTGTAAGAAGAACCAGGGCTATTTTGAGGACACCTGGTAGTGATCTAGGTGTACGCAAGTCTACAAAGGTTAGATACCCTATTGATGACAGGTTGAGATATGATGGATAAACCCATCATAATGCATGGTAAAAGAAATACAGGAGCTTGAGCCCACTTTCTTTGAGCAAGCAATTGGAAATAAGAAATGGGAAGATGCCATGGATGAGGAGATGGGAACATTGGTGGATGCAAATGCAACATGGGAGTAAGTGCCTTTGCCTAAGGAAAAGAAGGCAATTGGATGTAAGTGGGTGTATAAAGTTAAGCACAATGTGATGGTTCAGGGAGTAGGTACAAGAAGACAAGATTGGTTGCCAAGGGCTATACACAAACTTATGGCATAGACTATGAGGAGACAGCCTGGTTGCAAGAATGGCAACCGTGAGGTGTCATTTCCATGGCTACAAAACGAAGGGTTGGTCTTTACATCAAATGGATGTAAAGAATGCTTTCTTGCATGGTGATTTGCAAGAATAAGTGTACATGATGCAGCCACGAGGGTGATGCACATCCAGCTTTTGCGTGCAGGTTACGCAAAGCCTTGTATGGCTTGAAGCAGGCACCCAGATCATGGTCAAACAAGATCGAGGAGTATCTTGTTACCATTGGATTTCAGATATCCAATGTAGATTTTTCACTATATGTGGAAAAGACAGATAGAGGGATCATGCTATTAGTCATCTATGTGGATGACTTGATTATCATTGGTGATAGTGATGTAGACATACATCATGTCAGGATGCTTTTGAAGCAGAAGTTTGAGATGAAGGATTTGGGTGAGCTGTGGTATTTCTTAGGCATAGAGATGGCGAGATCACCTTATGGCATTTTGCTATTACAGAGGCAGTATGGCTTGGACATGTTGTCCTCCAGGTATGGTATGACAGGCTGTAAGCCTATTTCAGTGTGCCATTGGAGCAGAACACAAAGCTTTTCGCAGATATAGGTGAGCTTTTGGAGGACCCCACTACATACAAGTGCATAGTGGGTATAGTTTGATCTACATGACCATTACAAGGCCAGACTTGAGCTATGATGTTGGACTTGTGAGTCAGTTTATGCAGGCTCCTAGGAAGCCACACTTGGATGCGGCTAGATGGATCCTCAGGTACATAAAGTCCATAGTGGATTATGGACTTTTCTATGAGGTTGGTACAGAGATACAACTACATGGGTACACAGATGCTGATTGGGCTATTGGTAGTATTGCAGAGATAGGAGATCTATGAGTGGTTTTATGTTCTCATTTGGGAGTGCTGTTGTGAGTTGGAGCAGTAAGAAGTAGCCAACGGTTTCCTTGTCAAGTACAGAGGCAGAGTACAAGGGTGTTGCTATGGCAGCTTGTGAGAGGTAGCTTGGTTTCAGAAGCTACTTATTAGTGACATCATGGAAGAGCCATGGATAGGGCAGTTCTCATATATTGTGACAACATGAGCAGCATACAGTTGGCCAGTAACCTAATATATCATGCTAGAACAAATCACATTGAGGTGCATTATCACTTTGTGAGGGAGAAGGTTCTAGCAGGAGATGTAGATCTGGTATATGTCAGCACAGAGGATTAGGTTGGCTGACATCTTCAAGAAGGCATTGGGCACAAAGAAGCTCCAGAGGTTTAGGAGCTTACTTAGAGTGCAGTGTGTTGAGTTAAGCTTGAGGGGGAGTGTTGCGATATCGAGCTCAACTAGTGCTACGTGATAGAGATTGATGACCCGCTTGGATGACAACTTCCGAATCTACACCACTGGCATGGTTGGTGAGATTATGGGTAATATGTGGCCAATGGGATGACATGCTATGTGATAGCCATTTTGGATTCCTAGAGATTGGCATAGTTATAGCACCAGCTCATTTAGTCGGGTGTTCACATTATGGACCGACCCTTGTATGTTGTAGTAGTTGAGTACTAGCCCATATAGTGTGTACTCTTATCTTTATGTTATGTTGCTTGAGTAGAGAAGAAGAAGAAGATAGAAGAAAATTCAGCTATCCATCTCTCTCTTGTGTCTAGCCCATATAGTGTGTACTCTTATCTTTATGTTATGTTGCTTGAGTAGAGAAGAAGAAGATAGAAGAAAATTCAGCTATCCATCTCTCTCTTGTGTCTTGCTCTCTCTTGTGTGTGTGTTTGCTTTCTAGGGTTTGAAGCTCTCCCTCTCCCCCACATTCTCTTTAAATTAGACCTCGCTCCCAAAAATATAGGATCATTCACTCTCGGGTTATTTATACCTTCTCTAATCTCAATTTGCAACTATGCATGCAACTAGGCACATGGCTATGCATGCATCTAGGCATGTGACTATCCGAATTGTGGCTATAAACTCATTTGATAGCCATGTGCACAGCCATGTATTGAGATTTAAAAAATTAGGATTCTCATGTGTTGTGCACAACCTAAGCTTTTGCCTTTTGCCTTTTGCCTTGCCAATCTTAATGCCTCTTCTCCCTTCCCAAAACCTGCACTGAAAATACATCTTTCATCTCCTCTACCTCAAGTAAGAAACTCATGCTCTCTTCATTTTATGTGCTTCCATATTTCCTACCTAAGGCAAGAAACTCATGCTCTCTTCCCTTTATGTGCTTTTATCTCCCCTACCTCAAGCAAGAAACTCATGCCCCAAGGTAAGTTTTTCTCCTCTCTATTCCTCTCCTTTTTTTAATTTCATTCATTCAAGTAATAATAAAAACATGAAATTAAATCATATGCTTATGTAGCATTGGAAGGATATGGTTGACCTTACCTCTATCTTCTAGATTCTTGTTCATTAGGACATTTTGGAGGTCATTCGTAGGGCTTGTAAGAAAATGATCGTTTCTTATTTTCTCTCTCTAGAAAAAATCTTGAAATATTAAAACAAAGAGAACGTAAAAGTCATAAAAGTGTACTCTCAAAGCTAGAGAGGTAAATTTTCTCCCACCAGGAGGCGGCCATCTTAAAGTTTGTTGGAACCTTATTTGAAATGATACATTCAAAACTACAAGAATAAGGTTAGTTCAGGAGGATATGACAGTTTAGAGGGAATTAGAACCTTCATCTCCAATTTCAAAAGATAAATACAAGCCTTATCTGACCATAACTAGTCCTATTCTTTCACTCTGCATCATATAGTATACTTACTCATTCCTAGAACACTCCAATGGAGAACAACCATGTACACACTCATTCTATTGAAGAGTCCAATCATGAAAGCATTAAGAGAAAGTACCATCTGCACATTGATCTAGATAGTGCATAGGCAACCATTCAAAAACATAAAAATGGACAACTATTGCTCTCATCAGATGTTAAAGATCATATGAGGTTGTCAGGGAAGCAACACATAGACCTTTGGTGTGATGGCTCCATCTATCCTATTGACCCCTATACTGCTTCACATCCTCTCTTTTCAAATCCCACAGCTCTCTTACGTTTTGCAGGTGATGACTCCACAAGCTTACTAGGATATTGCAAGTCCGAATTTCTTACATACAAGAAAGAGAAAGGCATTATTCACAACACTTAGCAAATGAGTTATTTGGCTTGTCTCGTGAATGCAAGACACAGAAAGTTAGATTGGAAGAACAAGAATGTCAAATCAATAAACTAAGAAGTGACCTCCGTAAATATAGAGAAAAAAGTACAATCATTAGACGGCGCATATACGGAAAAGAAAGCTCAAACGTCGAGAACTTGAGGCTCGGTTCTTTGTGGAGGCTTGAAGAAGAGAATCCAAGCCATAAGGTAAGATTGCTGAGTAGTGCTGTATTTGTAGGATTGTCATACATCCTGACAAAGAGAATATTAATCCCAATCTCAATCCAACAAAGCAACTAAAACCATTCGTGACATCGAGAATGGCAAGAGAAATGATAAAAGATAAGAAGTTCAAGGTGGTTCAACATAATATAGTTGATGAATTTATAACCAACAATATAGTTTCAGCTGCGGATATTCAATACACCATGGATTTAGGTGGAGTCAGTCGTAAGGGTTATAGTGCCATCCAGAAGTCAATGTCATCCCTCCTTGAGTCCAAAGGCATTAAAGCAAAGCTACTTCCAACACCTACAAAAGTTTGGAGACATAGGGAGGAATTAAACACAGAACAGCTTCACTATGTTGGTCACTCATACCACATTGTAGGAGAGTTTAAGGGAGAAGGTGGTAGCATATTCTACAATGAACACAACAATATATTCATGGACTTGGAGCTCTTGCAAAAGAGAATGGTGGAGTTCTATAATATTATATTTGAGGAGGTAGGAGGTGTACTTTATTTTTTCATCAAGCTTGATGAGTGCGAGATTATCAAGGAGAAAAAGACGGAAATGGTCACAATAACACTTATGAATAGGGCTCTTTGTAATTTCAGTAGGGGGATGATTCAAAGTATTTTAGTGTGTAGTCCGTGAACGTCTGGTGGCTAGGTTCATTTGAGGTCAAGAAAGAGGACCATGAATCCTTGTTTTGGGTATTTCATTAGACACATATCCCCAATCTCATCAAACAACAGATGAATGCAAACAGGATGCTCCATGTAGAGAAGAAAGCCTTGGGAGGGCACATGAGAAGGAGCTATGGAGCAAGCTCTCTCTATGAGCCTCTCAACCAAATGACCAAAGAGTCCTCTAGCTCTTAAATGAGCCACTTTTTATACAAAAACTCTAAAACTCTCAAAAGTTCTCATGTGGGATTATTGTCAAGCCCACTCCCACATTCATCTACAACTTGGAACTCTTTACAAGAGCCCTAAGTGTCTTTTTTGTTGCATCCTTGCATTGATCTGCAACACTCCCCCTTCCTATTTTGCGCACGTCCTCGAGCGCGGTAGAAGCAAGAGCTGCAAAAAACCATGGATACAAGTAAAGCCTTTTATTGAAAAAAAGAAAAGAAAAGAAAGGAAAAGAAAAAAAACCAGCAATGATAATTTCACACATGAGCATACAAGTGCAAGGCTTATTAAAGTTTTAAAGAGTACTAAAATAGGTGAGTAAAGACTAGTCAAAGTGAGACTAAGTGGTAGATAGTGCTATGCAAAGGCAAGTGTGCTTGCACACCACAGGTTATGACCGCAGTCTCAATGTCCTACAAGTATTTAAGTTATTCCTAAGTGGCAAACCTACTCCTGAATATGAGCAATGGTGATTGGACCTCTCTTTTTTTTAAATAAATATAAATAATTTCTTTTTTAAAAATTTTTTTTGATGTTTGTGTAGAGGGTGATAAAGATTAAGGTTTCATCCCAATGAGACCCAAGCAATGGCCAAGAGACCTCCACCAAGAGAATCTAAAAGCCGATAAGTATCTCAAGGGCGACAGACCCTTTTTCTTTCTTTTATGACATAAGGAGTACCCCATGAAGATGAGGGCATCGGTCTCAAGGGCCCATAGTGTACCCTAGAGTCCTACCAACATCTATCAAGGCGATAGATTCCTTGAAGGTCTTTTCTGAAGTTTTTAGACGTCAGTGTTCACCCCATGGAAACCAAGGCATCAGTCCCAAGGTGCTAAGATAACCCCAGGTCCTACCAAGCATTTCACATGGCTGTAGACACGTCATGTCTCGATTCACTTTATATATATTTTTTTGGAGTATATTTTCGTAAAATTTTTTTTAATTAATCCTAGCACCTAGCTCATACCTAAGAGGTAGCTACCACTAGGGATAACTAATATACCTTGAAAGCATAAGAACTTGGCATACTCCATTGGTATATATCCTACACTGTCTTTAGATAGAAATATCTTCTACTAAGTCCTCTAAGAATCTAGAATTTACTCACCATATTTTAACAACTAATCAAAAACCAGCCAACATTGTGTGAACATGCAAACCATATATGTAAAAGATAAAAGCACATAAAGAACAAAAGATTATGATTTGAATACACCTGTTGTAGTGCCCGTTGATGTTGTTCATTTGCATTGATGCATTACTGATTTTGTGCAGATTGCTCCTCCTTGGTCTTTGTAGGCGTAGCATGTCTCCCCCCTTCCTAATTTGTGGGCACGGTAGGTGGATTGTTGGGGCGTGTTTGATGCTCTTGTTTAGCGGAGATCTCTGTAAAATTTTTATTAACAAGCAAGAAAAGAAAATAAAGGAATAAAATTTGTTATTGGTGCCAATCACCGAATATAGCCGAGGGGAAAAACCCAGTGGGAGAAAAGTGCCCTGGCTTGTCGATCTTATTGTGGAGTCGATGTGCTTACCCTTGCGCGCTGGTGGTGGATCCGTGTCCACGTCTGTCCACGTCTGTTGGAAAGATGGTATTAATTTCCTCAGGATGCAGTGACAACCCCTCACAAAAACCAGCCTCTGGAGAAGGTGGTAGAGGAAGGAGTGCTTGCTCACTAAAATATGGCATTGGTTCTATGGGAAGGTTAAGCAGACAATTAGGTGGTAGAGGAAGGAGTGCTTGCTCACTAAAATATGGCATTGGTTCTATGGGAAGGTTAAGCAGACAATTTCGATTTTGGAACTGCGCAATATAGGTACTCATATTGATCCAATATTGACATGTTGAGGCTTGGGGAAGGAGGGCTTGCAAGATCGGTGGTTGCAAGTCATTTAAACTTGTATCCCTCCATTGTTGTGCTTGAACCTCCTCAGGTAATCTACGTTGATTTGGTCCTCTCTCTGGTATTCTCACATTAAGAAGATTATGGCGTTGGGGTGTAATTCCCACAATTTGTTTCATTAAGCCCATGCCATATCGTCTAAAGTAAGAGCGGCATATCCAACAAATATGTGAAGCTTCTCCTAATACGAGTCGTGCACACTCTTGACAATGTGGAAATGGGTGATGCTGTTGATAGAATAACGTGACAAAGTGATGCCCACAGCAATTTTCACCTAAGGGAGTGTAGAAGTACCTAGAATGAGTTTGAAACGGAGGAGCACTATAACCCCCGCGATGATCAGGTCGAGTACTATCAGGGTCAATGCATGGTGGACATGTATCTCGCCAAATATCCATCAGGAGTTATATGGACGTAGAACAATGAAATTTAGAACACTCATATCCATCATTACAAATTCCAATCAAAAACAAGATTATCTCAAAAAGAACACAATCCTCTAAAGGCATAAGGAACCACATTATTCAAACATTGATCTACCAAAGAGCTTCAATTGTAGTGTTAATGCCTTATCTTTAGTTTTTGGTATGTCCTTCTTAGGTAGGAATTTTAGCAATTGTCTTGGAATTTGAGCAAGATAAGAGGATTTAGGCATTGAAATGCTAGAATCTATGCTCAAATGAGACTCATTTGGACTTGTCTTAGGAATATAAGTTGATGGTGGAATTGTGTAACAAGGAGAAATTGGGACAACCGGTGTTTCAATACATGTTTTAGGAAGATCAACACAAGTAGATTTGTAGGTGCTATCACAGCCACCTATCCTATCTTGAAGAGTTTGTGTTGATTTCTTTTGCACCCACTGATATGGAAAATCAACACAAGTAGATTTGTAGGTGCTATCACAGCCACCTATCCTATCTTGAAGAGTTTGTGTTGAGTTCTTTTGCACCCACTGATATGGAAAATCAAGGGTGGCTTTTGGAATCTTTTTGAAACCCTCTTTTACCCCTAGCAAAGCATGGCATTTTGGAAGCCAAATTACTGTTGCACCCTCATAATAGCCTTGTGCTTTAAGAACATGTTTTGGGACCCATCGAGTAACAATCCGAGGTTTAGGCTTGGAAATGATGTGCTTTTTAGGAGGCTTAGCAACTGGACTAGATGGTACAAGTTTGTATGCATCTTTGGGTAGCCAAATTGATAATCCCTTCTTGCCTGGCCTTCTTTGAGCAGCGACTAGAGTAGTTGGAACATGCCAGCCATGGCCCTCACTTGAGTACTCATCAATTATCCACATCATTTGTTTTGGAGCTTCAAGAACAGATTTTGAAAGTGGGTTGTGTGGGGTAGAAACACCACCCTTTTGATCAGCATCATTAGCATATTTGAGTGTTAAATTCTCCACTGAGACTTCTTCTACATGCAGTGCTGTTGTGGATGCATTCCTATAGTACAAATCATCTAGAAGGTCACGTGGTTGTACCATTCGTATAGGAATAATGTCATATCCATCTGAGTCACAAAATTGAATTGGCTTAGGTAAAGCACATGTCGATAATGTTGCAAGGACATGACTCCATTCTAGTGGATCAATTAAATGCTCAGGGAAAGGTTGTGGAATGTATGCCTCGTCTGATACACTTTGATTACCCTTAAGTCTCTCAGTGTTGAAATCCCTACATGAGGCTCCACACATCCACAGATCTTCTCGCCCATCTGACAATGTAACTCTTGAGCCCTCAGATGAAGCAGAATCGAACTCATCTATTGGAGACCTTGTTACATCACGATATGAGTGATTCCTTAGGTTGCCCTTGTGATGACAGAATCATGTCGGAGGTACAAATAATTGTATCCCCAATCTTGAATCATTTAAAATTGTCGCATGAATGGTCTACCCAATATCACTTCATAGTTTGGATGTTTTCCAAAATCCACTACTGCAAAGGTGTGCGCATATTCAATCCCACATGTGGTGAGCAATATGTTCTCAAGCAGCCCAAGGGGATGTTCTAAGCTTCCATCTGCTAGCTGCAAGCGCATCCTGGTACTCCTAATAGCTGGTTTGCCCCACTTTTCCCATATTGACCTTGTCACAATGCCCACTCCTGCACCACTATCAAGTATTGCAGTTGAAGCTACTTTTCACACTTCTAATGGGAGGGTAGCATTTCCCTGATCGTCCTCACAAAATTTTCCTACTTTGTTGATAGGAATTGGCATAACATGCTTTGTCTCGGGGTGTATAGTACACTCATGGTGACCCTTTTGTAGCAATACCTGCTCTGAAAAACATGTGGCAATATCATTCCACAACTCAGGTCAAATTTTTATCAAATCAAGCAAAGGTAAGGTACAAGCCACTGGTGCTGACAAAATAGCTTGCACGATACTCATATCCTTCTCCTTTGTCAACCTTTTATGCATGGAGGGTATCCTCAAGGTTTGAGAACAGTTCTCATATTCTCCCAGATATGATGGTAAGGCTTTCATTGTATGCTTACTTCTAGGAGAAACAATTGTTTGAACTTCCTCCTGGATGCTTGGGCGTCCAAAGTTGTTTTCCGTGCCCCTGGTAAAATCCACCTCAGAGAATGGAGGCGAACTAATAGAGGACATGTTCTCATTAACTTTCTCATGAACTGCGGCCCACATCTCATTTGCCATGTCCTCATTAGCATCAATAACTTCATCATTGCATGGGAAGACAAGGCTAGGCGGTGGCAGAATTCCTTCTTTCAATGGGGTGTCAATTGGTGCAGACCTCTCACTATGAGCTTGTGAAATGAGCTCACTTTTCATTTCCCGACTTGATGATACTTCCGGTATGGTTTCTAATGTTGCCTCAAGAGAGGTTGGGCCCTAAGGAATAGGTGGTGGTTGTCCCTCAAGTATTGACTGAGCTTCCCTAATGAGTTGCTGATGTACAACTAGATTGATCTTCTCCTCACGAGGGTTTGGGTATTCTTGAAGCTTCTTGGGTAGCTCAGATAAAGCTGCAATGCGACTTCTATGAGCATCAATGATGGCATCTAGAGTCTCATTCACTTTTTCCACAAAAACTGAACCCCCAGAACTATCCTCGGTCGTACTAGTCTCATCTTGTTTAGCACTAGGCCCAGGTTGAGGTTGATGTTCCTCATGCACTTCTTGGGATGTAAAAGTTCGATCCCTCATGTTTTGTTTAGAGGCATCTTGAGAACTAATGGATGCACTTTTAGTTCGCTTGTTTCGGTTCTTTTTCCTCCTAGTGGTCTTTTTTCTATTGTCCACTAGATTTGTTTTTGCATCCCTAGTTCGAGGTGTCTCATCAGTCTGTATTTCGGCATTTCGTGTCTGTGATCTAGTCATGACTCTAAGTGGCACGACATCCTCATTCTCAGATGAAGGTGGTGATGGAACTGCCCCTACAAGGTTGAGTGAGACCTTTGGTTGAGAGGTGCCTTCCTCATGTGGTTTCAGCAAACAATCCTTTGGGAAGTGATCTACACAACACCCTAGACAATATCTTTCAATTGGTGGAAACTGTTGTACTGTTGTATTGGATCGAGCTGTTTGCCTTGAGCGATGTGGACAATCACGAGCCCAATGGGGTTCTCCGCACTCATAACAGGGGCCCATTAGTTTGGCTTCTACTTTCCTTTGCTGCCATTGACCTGAGGGGCCTAGAGTCCTAGGTTGGTAGCCGCCTAGCAACATTAAAGAGTTTTATTCCCCTGGTTGAGCCTCCACCAGTGCTGGGCTTGGGTATGCGGGACTTTCAAAGAGATTTTCCTTGGATGAATATGATGCATATTCCTCCTCCACATAGCCTGGGTTTACCAAGTCTCTACACATATTTGAATTGTCATAGTCCACAACCCTTACAGGAGCAGTCCCAGGAGCAGGAGGTTGAACACCAAGAACAGGTCGTGCTTGCTCTTGTGCCATCAGTGGCTTACGTTCAAAATTAGTATACTGTTGATACATTTGTGGAGCCACTCCACCCCGTGCTTGCTCTTGTGCCATCAGTGGCTTACGTTCAAAATTAGTATACTGTTGATACATTTGTGGAGCCACTCCACCCCGTGGCTGCTCACGCTCCTGTCTCATTCTTGCAATGCGAGTGGCTCCACAAATGTATCAACAGTATACTAATTTTGAACGTGAGCAGCCACCACGGGGTGGAGCCACTCCACCCCGTGGTGGCTGCTCACGCTCCTGTCTCATTCTTGCAATGCGAGTACATTCCTGTGTGGTGTGGGTAAAGTTCTAAGCACAGGTTGGCACCACTTTTTTGTGGGTTGGTTTGTGACTAGAGGAGAAAAGGTATTGCATTCCTCTGTTTTATGGTTACCGCCACATGCTCCACAAAGATGAGGACCTGTAGGTAGTACACTCCTCATTCGTTGTTGCTGCTGTTGTTGTGGCTGCATGGGTGGACGATAGGTCTGTCCCAATCTCCTTAGTACTAGGTTAGCTATCTGGTCTGGATTTACTAGCGCGCTAGACCCTGAACTTTGGTCATCACCCCACTGATCTCTAGGTTTCACCTCAGGGCCAAAACCATCTTGGAATTTGAAGTTATCGGTGAAATCCATAGCATCATTGAAATTTGTATGCTTCCTCGCATAGAGATGTGTATGCAGTGTTGAATTTTTGAGTCCTTTTAAGAAGAGAGAAATTAATCGACTTTGGGCTCGACTTTGGGCGGGCTTCTCATCTTCTGGGCAACGATTAATGTACTCCTTCATTCTATTTACACAGTCTCTAACACTCTCATTCTCGCCTTGCTTGAAAGAGTAGATGTGTGCTACCGTGTCATATTGAATTCCCATCAAGGAAAAAGCAGCAATGAATCTCTCTTCCAAAACTCGTAAAGAAGATTTGTCTGAAGCCTCTAATGCCTGAAACCAAGCAAGGGCTTTTTCTTCAAGAGTGAGTCCAAATCCTTCAATTTGAGTATGCTTGTCCGCAGCTCGAACTGCTTGCCTAAATGCTACTACATGGTCGTATGGATCTCCCGACCCTTCGTACTTCTTTACCAGTTTCTGAAGAGTTGATGGCCTTACTTGTCTTGAATACTCATCATAGGGCCTACGGCCTCTCACTCTCAGTGGGAATTGTTCCTCTCTTTGGTAAGATGGTCCACATGCATCCCAAATTGGTGTGGGTACCCTATTACTAGCCTCACCAAACCCCTCCAAAGATCTTGTCACCCGCATTTCAGGAGGTGCATTTATGGGAGGCCGAGTTGGCTCCCCTCTCCTCCGATTGTCATAGTGAGAAAAATGTTGTTGGGGTGTGATCTGTGGTCGCACTTTTGGTGTCGGATAATGTCTTGGTGCTAAGGTTGGGCTACTAGCAGTGGTCCACTTGGATGTCGGATAATGTCTTGGTGCTAAGGTTGGGCTACTAGCAGTGGTCCACTTGGATGTTGAAGGTCCCTCTCTAGTGAACTCTCGTAGGGGAGGGGCAACAGTTTCTCCAAGAAAGGTTGTCTCTCCTGGTTTGGCTGTATTTGTTGAGAACACTTCCATGAATAATGGTTGTCCTTTCAACGTGAGCTCCCGAATCTCTTTCCAATCTAAGGTTCGGTATTCATTGGCCCATTTATCAATTATTCGGTTCATGTGTCCTGCAAGCTTCTCAACTACCACCACCAGTGCTAGAGGAAGATCAAGCTGTGGCAATCTAGTTGTGGCATAGTATCCCTCTAACGAGTCCTTATAGACCTCTTGAAGTGGGTCATCCTGTAAGACCTTTGTCACTGGAATGTGTCGTACAAACTCCCATTGGTTCTCAGCCCCCTGATCCATTTTGCTCTTGCCTTTCCTATCCCTTTCCAAATTTAGATCTACAAGAAGTAAATCATCTATGGATGGCTTTGAGGACTGGGCATTGGAGGGTCCAGGCATGTCCGGCTCAATGAGCCAGTCATCTCTAGACTCCCTTGCGTTGGAAAGCTTCGATAAGTCAAAGAACTCGGTTTTAGAGAGCTCCGCTAATTTGTCTACATTTTCTGGATGGTAGGTGACTTCGTAGCGAACACCATCTCCACCCATGTACATGTTACCCTAGTCATTGACTAGAGGTGCTCTATCAAGTTCTGAGAAAATGTCTGCGATCTTAACAAGATACCGTTGTTGTGGATCCCTAAAGATCTCAGCTCCTTGAGCGTTCGTGTAGACATATTGGAGTCTCACATTGAGTGTTAACCCCATGGTGTCGGCTTCAAATGGATTAAAAGATCTTGTGGGTGTCCTATTTGGGGCTAAGGGATGACTATTTGACGGCCCTAGATTGTCCATGGACAATGAACTAGGGCCGTCAACCCCATGGTGTCGGCTTCAAATGGATTAAAAGATCTTGTGGGTGTCCTATTTGGGGCTAAGGGATGACTATTTGGGGCTAAGGGATGACTATTTGACGGCCCTAGATTGTCCATGGACAATGAACTAGTTGTTCTGGAGGAAAGGGTATCGGATTGGGATTCGGAAAGGGTTTCAGCAATATCTGCCAAATTGCCTACCGATTGGGTCCCACTTTCCTGCGTAGGTACTCTAGAAGGTGCCCTAGGCCCTATGGCAGAATCTATAAGACGTCCCGACCGCAAGTGCATAAGGTCAAATTTTTTTGGTGTTTTATGTGTTTTTGTTTTTTTGTTTTGTCTTTGTTTTTGTTTTTTTGTTTTTTTATTTTTTATAAATATATATATATATATTTTAACCCTACCTAACCACTAAAGGCAACTGAAATGAGTATGTGTGGTGTAACTATCTATCCTATTTTTTATTATATTTTTTTAAATGATTTTTTTTAATTACTTTTTTATTTTTTTCTCTTTTCCTAATGACAAAAAATATGAATTACGCTAAACAAATACTAATTATGCACAAAATTACAAAATTTTTAAAACAATGCAATATACCCTAATTATGCAAAAATTTAAAAAAATAAAAAATTACAAAATATGCAAAGAATATGGCCTCCTAAAAAAAACACATAATTTATAGAATTTTTTTTTAATTTCTATTTCTTTTCTTTTGTTTTCTTTTGTTTTCTTCTCCTTGGTTGTTTTTTTTAATACTAATAAATTTCGTACTAATTACACAAAATTATGAATCACGCTAACAAAATTACTAATTATGCACACAATTTACAGAAATTCTAAAAAAATAATGCAAGCTACTTTAATTATGCAAAATTTTACAAAAAGTTAAGAAATGAAAAATGGACTCAAAATACAAACAAAAAAAATGTTTCCTTTTTTTTTAAAAAATATTTATTTTTTTTCCTTTCTTTATATTCTCTCTTTTTTTGCTTTTCTCTCTTTTTTTTAACTTTTATTTTTCTCTTTTTATTTTTTATTTTTTTTAAAAAATTATTATTTTATGGTTATTATTATTATTATTTTTAATTAACAAGAAAATTACAAAAAATAAATAATTAAAAAAAGCAAAAAATAAAAAAAAAAGCAAAAAAAAATCACTAACCTTATCGTTATCTCCTCCGCGCCGTTCGCCTCCTTCACGTGTCTTCTGCAACGCGGCCCCCACGCAACGTTCAATGCTTCGATCGCCTGCTCGCTCCGCTTACAGCCAACGTCTTCTTTAACGCTTCGACCGCCTGCTGGCAATGTCCTTAGCCTCTCCTTCTTGCCTCCATGCAGCCCCTCAGCCTGTTGCGCCGCTTCTCTTGTAGCTACCCACACGGTCAATGCTCTGCAGGTGCACCCAATGCAGACGCCCCCCAGTGCAGACACATCTGTAAGCTACGCCTCCTTCACGTATATTTATCCGCCTCCAACATCCTTCTGCTCCCCACCTTCAGCTGCTCGCTGTTGCGCCACGTGAAGACGCTGTCCCGGCTGCTGCCCGCCGCCCAAGCTACAGTCTTTTGCTGCCTCTCTTGCAGCTACGTAGCTTCTCTTGCAGCTACCCACTTCGCCTGTCTTCCACGCCAGCCTTCTACGCTTCTACCCGCCTGCCGACGCCTTCCACTCCGACGCCTTCCACTGCACAGCGCTTCGTAGCCCGCCTTCACTCCATGCTGCCGATGCCTTCCACTCCGCTTTCTGCCGGCCTTCTGCAATGCCTACAGCCAGCCGATTTTTTTATGTGTTTTTTTAAAAAAAATAAATAAAACCTTCCACGCAGGTCCTTCCACGCAGGTCCTTCCGCCTCTTCCACCTCCACGGCCTTGGCCTTCAGCGTATAAATATATATATATATATATATATATATATATATATATATATATTTCCTTGCTGTGCCTCAACGCTTCCCAGCTACCTTTCCACCTTCGCTCGGCCACCTCGCTTTCAGCCGACCGCCCAACTGCTGCGTTTCTCTCTATGTATAAGCCGGCCGCCCAACAGTTGTACGTATATATATATGTATATATATATATATATATATTTTTCTTTGCTGCGCCTCCAACGACACTCCTCTTACAGCCCCTACGTCGAAAAATACAAAAACAGAAATCTTTTGAACCTACTTAATGGCGGGATTACTCTACCGCAATGGGGTTTTAATTTTCTTTGCTTCTAATAAAAAAACAGAAAACACACAAGGCGCCCTTGAGATCACACACTCAATGCCCTTGCAAACTCTACTCTAATCTACCCTAATCCACGATTTTGCAATCAATGGAGCACTTAGTATGAAGTAATGGTTAACACCCTTCACTAACTTAGGTGTGCGTTCCCCGGCAGCGGCGCCATTGTTCGGGATATCATAGCATAGCGGAGGCTACACTCCAACCCACACACTTGTCAATCCGTGAATGCAACCCGGTTTTTAGCGCATAGAGGCTATCCCGAATGGGAGAAGATTAGTTAACCACACACTAATGACTTCTAATCCTACTCAATCCTTCTTCAACAATCAAGCAAACAATCGTTGATTCCTTCTCAATCTAACATAATCAACGCATCAAGATTAGGCTACACTTAAGCACAAAAATGCAACTTATGCAAAGAATCTAACATGCAAAGAGCTATCACACAAGCCTCAACTACACATCATTTCATGCACAAGCTTCATCACATGCACTCTACAATTCACAAATCAAAACATCATTACGAAATCTAGATTAGCAAGTGTGTAGACCGCAACCTCAAATCATTGAATACGTAGAGAATAGAGAGTACAAGATTGAAGCAAGAATGGAGATGGAGAGCCTTGGGAGGGCACATGAGAAGGAGCTACGGAGCAAGCTCTCTCTATGAGCCTCTCAACCAAATGACCAAAGAGTCCTCTAGCTCTCAAATGAGCCACTTTTTATACAAAAACTCTAAAACTCTCAAAAGTTCTCATGTGGGATTATTGTCAAGCCCACTCCCACATTCATCTACAACTTGGAACTCTTTACAAGAGCCCTAAGTGTCTTTTTTGTTGCATCCTTGCATTGATCTTCACTCGTCATGCAACACAGACTACAAGAAGTGTTCCAATGGTTCTATAGAAGGATATTGCAACAACTACATAAAAAAGAAACCTTGAGGTCATCCAAATTGATGCAGACAGTCAGACATATGGAAAGGAAGAGATTGAAGCGTTCGAAAGAATTTAAAAACTTAGATGCCATAGAAGCACAAAACAAATGGAGAGAACAAAAGATTTTTATTAATCATAGTTGGACAGATAGATGTAACACATAAGTCAATGTATCTTTCCATTCTAATGACTTTGGCAATTCTAGTGAATCTGGCTTTCGTTTATACCTTAGCAAATGATGTTTGCCATACTCTTCTAGTTCCTTTGGGTTCTCTATGCCTAGAGACAATGCTACTGCAGCATATTTATGAAAGTTACCCCTTCGGTTGTTGGCATAACCAAGGTAGCATCCAAAAATTTCAAAGGCAATAGACTTCTCTATCAAAATAATCTTCTCATAACTCTTAGGAATAATCTTTGCACCTAGGAATATGGATAATGTCTTGAATACAAAATTTGCAACTTGAGTCATTCAACTTATCAAAGCTATATTTGGCGTGCAGCTCCATGAAGGTTTTATCATCTGGTACAAATCCATCATCTTTGAATTTTTGTGCTTTGCCTAAACAAATACTGAGACACTCTTTACTATTATAATTTTCCTCCAATGCTAAGTCATCTGCATCATCTTCCGAGACAAAACCACTACCCTCTTCCAAAAAATCGGCAATAATAGATAAAGCAAAATCTTCCCTCAGGCTAAAATTATTCTGAATGTCAGCCAACAATACATAACGACTGTTATCATAACGAATTTTGGGAGCACTGGCAATACTAGACCACACTGTTCCACTTTCAAGACATCTACATCTAGTGGTCTCTGTATTGTTGATGTCTTTGGAGCAACAATATCCATCGACTTTGAATCCTCTTCCTCCTGTACTAACTCAATATCTTCCTCAAGTTCTGCCTCCTTAGAGGATAAACTATCTTCTGGGGGAATTTCATCTTGGATGGTACCTTCATACAATAGTTCTTCACCCATTTCAGGAAGGTCTTTATAGAGGCATTGCAGGTAGCAGAGGAATCCAAATGGCTCATATAACAGCCTGCAACAACTTAAGTGCAAGGTACACCAAGAAGGCTTGTAGGAAGATGGTAGTTCCTGGTACTTCTTGTATAGAAAACTGTTTGCCTTCTGCTTAGTGCACAATCCAGCAAGTGCATGATGTAAGCTTGATTGTTTACTAGTAGCCTTTCTTTGGATACTAATTTTTCAAAATGTTCCTTGTGTTTCGATAGGTACTCTGCATGATGCTGATGCAAAATGGACTCCACTTTGCAAATGCTTATTAAACATCTCTGCACAATAATATGAAAGTCTTCATCAGCTCCCACGTTACAGACAAAATCGAAGAGTTTCTCATCAATCAGAGCTAGATCATTGCTCTCAAAAAATTCTTCCTTCGCGTCAGTGCTAAGACGTTGCTCCTTCTTCTTTTGCTTCTTCCTCTTTAGCATCTCTTCAATATCAAGAAATCGAAATCCCTCTTAACAGAGAGACTCTGGTAAGCAGGTCACTTTAGAAAGGGACACTAGACTAAGAACACCTTCTTTCTCCTGTTCATCTGCCTCCGCATCCTGGTCTTCTGAATGGGGTTCTTCATCACTATGATCTTTTACGAAGTAAGCGGGGTAACTTGATTCTCCTGGCTCCATAGTTGGAAACCCTTGATCTTCTGTCTGTCCTCTCACAAGATGTGGCTCATCTATCCTTGCCATAACTTCTGAATGGGGTTCTTCATCACTACGATCTTTTACGAAGTAAGTGGGGTAACTTGATTCTCCTGGCTCCATAGTTGGAAACCCTTGATCTTCTGTCTGTCCTCTCACAAGATGTGGCTCATCTATCCTTGCCATAACTTCTGAATGGGGTTCTTCATCACTACGATCTTTTACGAAGTAAGCGGGGTAACTTGATTCTCCTGGCTCCATAGTTGGAAACCCTTGATCTTCTGTCTGTCCTCTCACAAGATGTGGCTCATCTATCCTTGCCATAACTTCTACAGGGTCATCAGTGGTGGTGAAGTCAATAGATCTTTTCTTTGTGCTCATCAACAGCTTTGCAGACTTCATTTGCATGTCTTACCCGGAGCACTAAACTCAGGATCTAGCATAGTGACTCCCCGCTTAAGCTTTCCTTTTTCTGAGAAGTAAGATACTGGCATGAATTAGAAAAGGGGAGTCACCACTTATTGTATTTGTGCAACGATAAAGGAAATCCATTAACCCTAGAAGGGCTATATCGCGCCAAACTTTACAAATTTCTCTCTCTCTCTCTCTCTCTCTCTCTCTCTCTCTCTCTCTCTCTCTCTCTCTCTCTCTCTCTCTCTCTCTCTCTCTCTCTCTCTCTCTCTCTGGGTGTACTGTATGTGTGTGTCTCTGTGTTGTCCTTGTTGTGTGTGTGTGTGTGTGTGATATAAGTGTATATGTATGTGGATGTATGTGGATGTATGTGTGCACAATTTGGCGCGATAAAGCACCTCCATTAACATTATAGGAGCCATATCGCGCCAAAATGCACAAATTGCACACACTCTTTCACTAACTCTTTCTCTAACTCTTTCTAAATTACTGTCTCTAACACTTTATCTCTATCTCTCACTCTTTCTCTCTCTGACTAACTCCCTAAATCTTTATCTATCTCTCTATCTCTAAATCTCTCTCTATTACTCTCTCTCTCTCTCTCTCTCTCTCTCTCTCTCTCTCTCTCTCTCTCTCTCTCATTGTGTAGGTGTACTGTATGTGTGTGTCTGTGTTGTATATGGTTCAGTGTGTGTGTGTGTCTGTGTTGTATATGGTTCAGTGTGTGTGTGTGTGTGTGTGTGTGTGTGTCTGTGTTGTATATGGTTCAGTGTGTGTGTGTGTGTGTGTGTGTGGATGTTATATAAGTGTATATGTATGTGTTTTTATGTGTGTGCAATTTGGCGCGATAAAGAACCTCCATACCCTTACATGAGCCATATCACGCTCAACTGCACAAACTTCTCTCTCTCTCTCTCTCTCTCTCTCTCTCTCTCTCTCTCTCTCTCTCTTTGTGAGTGTACTATATGTGTGTCTGTGTTGTATATACGGTTTGCTCTATGTGTGTGTGTGTGTGTGTGTGTGTGTGTGAGAGAGCGAGAGAGAGAGCGAGAGAGAGAGAGAGAGAGAGAGAGAGAGAGAGAGAAATAGATTGTGTATGTCTATTTGTGCATGTGTGTGTGTGTGTGTGTGTGAAAGATTGTGTCTATCTGTGCATGCATGTCTGTGTGTCTGGCTATCTAAGTGTGTGTGTGTGTGTGTGTGTGTGAAAGATTGTGTCTATCTATGCATGCATGTCTGTGTGTGCGTATCTGAGTCTGTGTGTGAGAGAGATTGTCTTTTCTCAGAAATTCATGTAAGCTAGAAATCTTACTTTTTCTTTATTCTTTTTTAATGGTTTTCTAATTTTTGTTTTCTTTGAAATGTAAAATGATGTTATGCCTTGTTGGAAAGGCTTTCCCCCTCTCTCATTCTTAAATTCAACCTTTCTTTATCCTAGATAAGTAATCTAATTGTTGGAATTAAACTTTTCATATTATTTCTCTTTTAAAAGTGGAATTTGATTAGTTTAGAATGCTTTAAACCATTTGGGGATAATTTTTAAGTGACTTAAGGATAGGAAAAATTAAAAAATGGTCAGCCATACAAAGGAGGTTATGGCAAAATTTTCTTAAATTTTGTGAAATAAGTTTTATCTTTTACTATTCAAAAAGAGTAATCCCCACCGTTTGTGTATTCTAAAAGTGTTATTTTCATTCTAGGCATAGAAAAATGCATAGTAGAAATATTTTTATCATAAAAGTGTTATTTCCATTAAAATTAAATTCTATGCATAGAAAGATGCATATTGGTTATTTTTATTATTATAAAAGAGTGATTTTCATTAGATTTAAATTCTATGCATAGAAAGATGCATATTGGTTATTTTTTATTATAAAAGAGTGATTTTCATTAGATTTAAATTCTATGCATAGAAAGATGCATATTGGTTATTTTTTTAATAAAAGAGTGATTTTCATTAGATTTAAATTCTATGCATAGAAAGATGCATATTGGATATTTTTTTATTATTATAAAAGTATTACTTTCACCAAAATTGATTTTTATGCAAAAAAAGATGCATAAAAGAATTTTTTTATAAAAGTGTTACTTTTATCACAAAACTGATTTTATGCATAAATAGATGCATAAAAGAATTTTTTCAATTATGAAAGTGTTACTTTCATCAATATTGATTTTTATGCATAAATAGATGCATAAAAGAATTTTTATTATTATTATAAAAGTGTTACTTTCATCAAAATTAATTTTTATGCATAAATAGATGCATAAAAGATTTTTTTAAATTATAAAAAGTGTTACTTTCATCAAAATTGATTTTTATGCATAAATAGATATATAAAAGAATTTTTTTAATTATAAAAGTGTTACTTTCACCCAAATTGATTTTTATGCATAAATAGATGCACAAAAGATTTTTTTTAATTATAAAAGTGTTACTTTCACCAAAATTGATTTTTATGCATAAAAGAATTTTTTTATTATCAAAGTGTTACTTTTATCAATATTGATTTTTATGCATAAATAGATGCATAAAAGAATTTTTTATTATAAAAGTGTTACTTTCATCAATATTGATTTTTATGCATAAATAGATGCATAAAAGAATTTTTTTATTATAAAAGTGTTACTTTCATCAATATTGATTTTTATGCATAAATAGATGCATAAAAGGATTTTCTTTTATATAAAAGTGTTATTTCCATAGAAGTTGGATTTTATGCATAAATAGATGCATACATAAAAAAATTTAATATCAAAATGAGAGTTCTCTTTAATCATTGTTTAAATCCCATGAATATTGGTAAATGAATAAGTAAATACTCTGTGAAAGCAAATTTTATTGTTTCATATTCTCTAAGATGGTAATGAGAAAATTCAGAAGATCTTTCGAAGTCGAAATTTTAGATAAATGATTAATTTATTCCTCATAGGAATACGTGTTTAGTTTTGAATTCGGTTGCAACAGCTGGCGGGGAGTGTTCAAAGGACGGCTTACGTGACAAAAACCTGCCCAGCAGCCTGGGTATGGTGAAAAATGGTGTGCTTCCGGTATGATTGGCGAGGGCTGACAAAGCGGTGCCTGAGTGAAGTGCCAGGACACCTAAGGAGGATCCTGGAGGGTTTTGACTAGGTGATGCATGGGCTCGTGGTGCTTAGGACACCCATGCGTATGTCGTGGAAGATATATATATGTATGATGACGAGAAAATTATTGTAATCTATTACTAGAATCTTGTTGTTGCTGACTTGCTGGTCTCAACGGAGAGTCCAGAGTGATACCATTTTGTGAGAAACAAGGATTGAATGAAAATTTTGAGTTATGACATCTGTAACCAATGATTGTTTCTCAATGGATTGTTTTAAAAGTTAAAGTTTAAAGAGGAGTGTGTGCGTATCTGTATTCTAAAGCAAAAGTTAAGAAAGGCTTCAATTATAGGTGGGTGAGTACTTGTCTGGTTCTACCGATTCTAGTGGCTGGGCAGTGGCTAACCCATGGGCCGGATGGGGTTAGTAGGCTGGAATCAGTAGAGTTTTAATAATAAAATTGATCAATAGGAATACGCTTAGAACTCAAGTAGTTAATTAAAAGCCTGAAGACTTCTCTGATGAATAGATCAACGGCTGTGCCTGATTCAATTAGGAAAAAAGCATTGATTCCTTCAAGTTAAGTCTGTAATAGTTTCCCTTCTATCTGATTTAATCACATAGAAGGGAAAAAAGCGTTGATTCCTTCAAGTTAAGTCTGTAATAGTTTTCCTTCTATCTGATTTAATCAGATGAAGGAAAAAAAGCGTTGATTCCTTCAAGTTAAGTTTGTAATAGTTTCCCTTCTATCTGATTTAATCAGATGAAGGTTAGTTCAGTATCTTGACCTCGTTAGAGAAATTCGTTTAAGAAAATAAAAATGGTGGAATCGTCCCCGTTTTTCGGGCATGGGAAATTTTCTCGGTTTCGGTTTTCAAAATGACCACCAGCTTAGTCTCGTGCGCCTGGAGATTCGAGGGCGAGGCCCCGAGTGAGAAACCCTGCCCCGCGCAAGAGGAAGCTACTTTTGCTACCATCCGGGAATCCGGTGCGCAGAGGGGGCAGTGGGATCCCACAAGAACCTACATCAGGAAGGGGGGGATGCTAATCCCATTTTGGATTAACAAGTATGTTCCTCCAATTGAGGACATTAATAAGTGTCATGAAATAGAACTATAAAAGTTGTACATTATGAGATATTGGCCACCCAAGGCCTAGTTAAGTAAGTTTTGGGCGCCCAAGTGTGAATAAGGGCCAAATTTATATAAGGCATTTTCTCATAATGAAAAGACACAATCCCCCTAGAGAGCTCTTCTTTGTGTCTTGAGAGAGATTGAGAGAGAGAGAATTCTAGCATTGTGCCTCTTCTATGCTTGTATGATTCATGCTTGTGTGGGGAGAGAGAGAGAGAGAGAGAGAGAGAGAGAGATTGCCTTATGCGATGGGGTGAGCGACTCTACGGTGACAACGTGGAGGTGGAGCTTGGAGGTTTGAAGCTTAATAAGTGAGCTTGGAGGCCTCAAGGGACTCAAGTTCAAAGCATTGGTAAGTGCCCTATGATGGTTGCGATCTTTTGCTCATCCTTTAGGTGAATGCATTGAGTTCCCTCTTGGAGGTGTGGTAACCCATATAACAGGAGCACATGTTATTCCTTTCTATGGGCTACCACACCGCAAACAAGGTGGATGTCAATAGCACATCTTTCTAGCTTGCATTTGGACTTGACACAGTCATGCCAATGGAACACTTGGTTCTAAGCCTTTGAAACCCTCTAACAGAGAGGCCCAGTTTCCTTATAGAAACTAAGCAAGTAGAAATCCTTCAAAAGCTACGATACAAGTGCTAGTTTGATGACCAACTCGAGGACAAAATGTGTAAAGGTAGGAGACATGGTACCTATGTACAATGTTAAGAAAACCAAACAAAAACTACAAAGATACCAAGTCATGAATAGATGGTTGAAAAGCTATGGCATTGGAAGCCCTTACACCATAGAAAGTGTGTAGGAACAGACCAAGGTTGTGGGGCTTTGCCCAACCACACTCGGGAGCATAAAACAACTCAACCGAGAAGCTAATCTTCCATAACCTAGGTCACAATTTCATGACTCTAATCCCTCTCCGGAAGTAAGGCAATAACTAATCGCATGGCTCCATCTGTCACTTCCAGCAAAGCTTGGCACAAACACATTCTTGAGTTGTTGGAAGTTAATCTTATCCTCCCTCGGGTTTGAGGGTTTGGAACCACTAATGCGCTTTCCCTTCCAGGTTCAGTGAGAAAGCATGAATCATTGTCACATCACTGACAGGCCCGCAAGTTTCGCATGTGGATTTAAAAATTTCTACATGTTGGATAGGATCTCTATCCCCAAAGAATTTTTGGACGAGTTTGGAAATGATATGTGGCTTCATCTGGGAGGGCCGGGACTCTAGAGCAGTGCCTAGTTCTGTGACCATTCCTTGGTCCATCTGTGCCACCATATTTAATAGATCTGTCCCTGTGTTGGACACATTAAGGTTAATGTGGTTGGATCCATCCTTGGTATTTGAGGGATTCCCCCCCCTTCTTAGACCTTGTCCTCTTCCTGTGTTGGATCTTCTATGTATCTCTGCTCCATGGGATGGTCCTGCCATTTTACCTTAGAGTGGCTCATCATTAGTTGCCTCTGTACGCCTTTGTAGAATTAAAAGTTTCGTGTCCTGTAGGAATGTAGGATGATTGATCATTTGCTCAATATCTTTTTTGGTGTACAGATGGTCCTCTACTTCACCCACCACTCTTGCTAGATTATCCTCTTCTTCTAGGGTTATAAACCCTTCCTCAACTCTAGGCTCCTCATTTATGGGTTCCAAGTTTGGAATTTCTCCCTCACTTCTTCCCATGACTAATTCCGGCTCCTTACCCCGTGATTGGAGTAGGTTTAAACTTCCCATCTCCTTTTGTTCAACTCTCGCCCTTCGAGTATTGTGCTCTTGTTTCCTTAAGCTCAACTCTTGTGCTGCCATTCCAACTCGCTCCTTCTAAGATCTAACTCTACTTCCTCTAAGGTGGGGAAGAATACTTGACCTCCTGTCCTGGCTGCATTTCCATGTCCCATCTCATTTGGGGGTGCCGGTGTTTGATAGCCTTGAATTTGACATTTGGATGGGCACTTCTTGTCTTGGACCAAGTCCAGCGCTGGTTGATGGACCCATGTCCGTAGATTGCGCTTCTTCATCACTCATGGACTGTTTTGGAGACCAAAAAATCCCCGGGCGATATCAATGATACCACTAGACCTAGTTGGGGAAGGTGGTTTCTCCTCTTTCCCAAACCCAGAGTACCTTAGCCTTTCCTCCATGGACTCTTCACTACTAGTTTCACTGGTAGTCAGGTTCCTTAGACCCTCAGGTGAGTTCTTGCTGAGTGACTTGAACCACACGTTCTTGATAGGAAGATCTTGGGTGATTCGATGCACTATCGTCAGGTGTAAGATCGTCTCCAATGAGCTTTCCAGATCTTAAGTGCATGTATGTATGATTTGATAAGCTACTTTGATGACCCAATTTAGTTTTGATCCGATTCTGTCGATCTGTTTCTGAGGCCACGAGATTACAGAGAATAGTTCACAGTGTGAAGTGTCAGAGAACAGTTCAAGTCATGAACGTTTTTTTGCACTTTCACGTGTTCAAGAATTTTTGCTCTTGGGGTCATAATCCCTCGTCCTTGTTGTAGGTGCACCTCCTTTCCCAAACTTCGTAGCCTTAACCTGACTATACCAAACTCGTGTGTTAGATTGGACTAAATCGTGAGTTTGTAGGAAAAAAATCACGTCGTGAAAAAAAAGGGTTCATGCCGTGAAGGTCTTCTAAAATGGCTCACGTCGATGAATTAGTTTACGCCATGAAGAGTTCTGAAAAAGTTCACGGCGTGAACGAATTTCTGCACTTTCCACGATTCCTAATCTTGTCAAACCTTGGCGTCAGAGGTGTCAAGATAAGGTTACCTATTTTTGGCAAGGCAATCCTGTGATTTGTGGCATTGATGTCGGAAGCGATTCGCAGCGTGAAGTTACAGAAAACGATTCACGGTGTGAATGTTTTTCTGAAGTTTCACGTGGAAACTTCACAGGCAACTATTATGATTTTGGGTGCAAAATACTTATCCAATAGTTCCCAAAATGATTGTGCCACATCTAAGGAGTGGAATACAAGTTCAAGGCACAGTCAATGGCTCCTTATTTTTTTGATTTTTGTGAATTTTTGGAAAAGAAGAAAAGTAGAACACCAACCTGCGCTCATTCACGACGTTGATGCTTCTAAAAGATGCAAATATCAAAATTAACTAGAAAAAATAGTGAAGCTCTATTCTAAGAGCACTCCACCACACACATACACAACAACCACAACCAATTTCACACGATTTCTTACTTCCACACAAATCTTATCCATTCATTTTGTACACAATGCACTTACTAAAAATAGTAATTACTAAAAATAGAAAGTTACAAATTAGAGGTTCGAAACCTTGATCTGACAAGATAGGAGCGCAGATTCCTTGGATTTCTCCAGCAAATCATAGGTCTAGGTATATGCTTCAGCTCGGGATTTTGTTGGCAAAGCCGAAAAAGTTTAGGGTTTAGGGATTAGGGTTTAGGGTTTATGGTTTAGGGTTTAGGGTTTGGGGTTTAGGGTTTGGGGTTTAGGGTTTTTTCGGGTGTGCGGTTGTGGAGTGATAAAGATAAATAACCGGTAGCTGCGGCAGCTAAAAGTAAATTTTTCGCGGGCCGGTTACGTGATAGTGAAGTGATGTCAAGTGGAGTGTATGTAAGATATGGTGTTGAGGTGTGAATTTTAAGATGGCCACGCACTACAATCAATTAAATGTAAAAAGAGGAATTACCATGATATTTGAGATCCAAGAAATTAAATGGAAAAAAGAGAAATTTTTAGTATAATTCAATTTATGAATATTTATCAAAAGTGGAATTTGAGCATTATTGGGAAATATGGGTAGAATTGATTTTTGTAAATCCCATGAATTCTTTTATTCAAAAGAAGAATATTGAACATATTTCACTTGAGGAATTTGAGAAATAATATGAAAATAGCCGTCTCGAGAAAAAGAACCTTTACCTAGTCCAAGCAATTGGCAGAAATTTAGAAAAAGTCCCATCATCGGTATCGAAGTAGAAAAAGCTACTAAATGGTAATGAGATGTGATAGGATGTGAATGGATGTGATAAGATGTGAATGGGATGTGATAGGATGTGGTGGTGTGATGTAAATGGATGTGGATGAGATGTGAAGTAAATGGATGTGGATGTAAATGATGAGATGAGAATGAGATGTGAGGTTATGTGAGAGGATGAGATGTAAAGTAAATGGATGTGGATGTGTATGTGAAAGAATGTGATGTAAATGAATGTGGATGTGAATGATGAGATGAGAATGAGATGTGAGGTTATGTAAAAGGATGAGATGTAAAGTAAATGGATGTGGATGTGTATGTGAAAGAATGTGATGTAAATGAATGTGGATGTGAATGATGAGATGAGAATGAGATGTGAGGTTATGTGAAAGGATGAGATGTAAAGTAAATGGATGTGGATGTGTATGTGAAAGAATGTAATGTAAATGAATGTGGATGTGAATGATGAGATGAGAATGAGATGTGAGGTATGTGAAAGGATGTGATGTGATGTAAATGGATGTGGATGTGGATGTGATAGGATGTGATGTGATGTAAATGAATGTGGATGTAGATGTGATAGGATGTGATGTGATGTAAATGGATGTGGATGTGGATGTGGATGCGATAAGATGTGATGTAATGTAAATGGATGTGATGTGAATCGGGATCGATGTGAATGAATGAGATGTGATGTGAAATGGATGTGATGTGATGTGATGTGAATCTGGATAGATGTGAATGGATGAGATGTGATGTGAAATGGATGTGATGTGATGTGATGTGATGTGAATCGGGATAGATGTGAATGGATGAGATGTGATGCGAAATGGATGTGATGTGAAGTGGATCGGGGTGGATATGAATGGATGAGATGTGAATGAATATAATGTGATGAGATGTGGACATGGGTAGATGTGAATGGATGAGATGTGATAAGGATAAATGTGAATAGATGTGATGAGATGGACTATGATGTGATTGGATGAGAATGGATGAAGGACAATGGGAATGGATAAAGGACAATGGGAATACATATGATTGGACATGGATTAAGAAATGTAGATTGATGTGAAACAATATGGAAAGACAAGAGTTCGTTATGTGAAGGATAAATGTGAATAGATGTGATGAGATGGACTATGATGTGATTGGATGAGAATGGATGAAGGACAATGGGAATGGATAAAGGACAATGGGAATACATATGATTGGACATGGATTAAGAAATGTAGATTGATGTGAAACAATATGGAAAGACAAGAGTTCGTTATAGAAACTGTATTTATGACCTGTTTTTAAATGACTGTTTTATGTCAAGAATGCTGGGGAAGCATTTTGACCATCTTGTGAATGAGGTCGTGGAGACCTAAGTGATAAAGTTGCAACAGCTGAGACGGAAACTCAATGGAGGACATCTCGCGTAGCAAGGTCGGCCGAGGTCTTGATGACCAGTCTCAGTTCGATTTAAATGGTGAGCTTCCGGTATGGTGGATGAGGGACCAAGGAAGCGGCCTATGAGTGAAGCGCTAGGTGACCTGCGAAGGATCCTAGAGGGTGCTGACCATACGGTGCTCGCCAAAGATATCCACGTGTGCGTCGAGGAAGAAAATGGAACAAGAAGTTAGAGTTGTTTCCTGAAACTGGGCATGGATCTGGTTGATTAACCTTGCTGATCCTCAACGGATGAGTCTAATGCTCTTTTATATGGATTTGTTGGTTGATCTTGCTGATCTTCAATGGAGAGTCCATGTAGATTTTTATAAGTGAATATATTTCCGGGTACTATGAGCTAGGAACTATTGAAAAGGCCCGTGAGTGGACAGGTGGTAAGCGTTCTGGTTGTTGCCAATGATGCCATAGGTACACCGATGAAGGAATGATTGGAAATTGGAATTCAACCGGATATTTTGGAGGATTATGATCAGTGATACTAGGGTTTCATTAAAAGATTGTTTTAAAGACATCTGAATCTGTGAAAAATGCAATTTCATATTGGGTGTGTAAGTGGTGTGACTATCTTGAAGTTTGCATGAAGCGCCAACTAGGGGGCCTAGGAACTCTTTTCCCCCTGGTACCCGGGACAAAACATAACCAAATTCCTAAATGGATCCTATCACTACAGTGGTTGGGCAGTTGGTTAACCCATGGGACTGGATGGGGTTAGGTTGGACCGATGGATCCCTAAAATGAGACTCAATTCTGTTATGGTACGATAGATGAAGTAAATCCCGAATAGTCTTCTTCTATAGAAAAGAATCAACGGCTGTGCCTCTCGACGATGAGGAAAAAAGCGTTGGTCTCTATGATCCAAGTGCAAGTTTCTTCCTTGATCTGACCATGTGACTTACAGGTTCGGTCGGATCAGTTAGGTTAGTTAAGACTCTTGACTACGTTAGAATAAAAATATCTTGGAGGAATCGCCCATGCTTTTTGGGTGAGGGACGTTTTTCTGGGTTCGGTTTTGGAAGAACCAAGGGATTTGTCTCTTGTTCGGATATTCATGGGTGAGGCCTCGAGTGAAAGGCTCTGCCCTGCGTAAGAAGTGCTACTTCCGCTACTAGCACCCCCGAATTCGTTGCGCAGAGCGGGCAGGGATCTTTAACAATTGAGCACATCATTGAGCAAGAGAATGCTAATCTTTGTGCATCAACAATTCTATAAATTAATCTAAAATAGGGGATTAATTAGACTCTTAATTATGTTTTGATGCATCTACATGCTCTCAAACCACTCAAAAACACCAATTTAGACTACTCATATGATCAATTTAGACCCCAATTAACACATTTTCTAAATTTTTTCTCTTAAGTAAGATTAATCACCCTTAATGACAAAAACCAATCCATTAAGAGAAATTAGTTAAATTCAAGGGTTTTTTTATGGTTTTAAGAAATTTTTTGAAAGATTAAGCTACTCCTAATGCTTGCTAACACTCTAATCCAAACAATTTCAATAACAGACACACAATTAAACTAAAGTTAATGATCTTAGTTCTATACATTGTTTGATACTAAAGAGAGCTAAAATACTAAAGAGAGCTAAAATTCTAAAGAGAGCTAAAATACTAAAGAGAGCTAAAATTCCCTAAAAATTGCATTCTACTACATTGTTTGATGCGATGCAAACTAAGTCTAATACAAACTATGTGCAAGCCCTAAGAACATGAAAAACTACCCAAAAAAATAAATTAATCTAAAATTTAAGCAAAAAGCATTCTTTATACAAAAACAAATTAATCTAAAATTTAAGCAAAAAGCATTCTTTATACAAAAACAAAAAAGAGAGCTATTCTACACCAAATCTCACACAAATCACCATCAAATCCACATCTTTTTCATGGGAAATCATTAATCAAGATAATGGGCAATGGGTTATAAGTAGATGGAAAAAGCCAAGAGATGGCTCCTTGGCAAACGACGCAAAAAATGTGTCATCTTGCAAAAAGTCAGGGTTTTTTCAAAGTTTTTGTCTTTTAACATGCATCTCTATGGTGATGGGGGTCTTTCGTTTCTAGCTTTGCATCTCAAATCAGTGTAAGGTTTGGACATTGCCCTTTGGCTTCCAATGCCAAGAGAGGTAAGACCTACCCAACATAATGGCTAGTACAACTAAAGTAGATAAGTTTGAAAGGTACAGCTTTCATACATGGCAGATGAAGATTAAGTTTACTCTCATGAGAAAAGGGCTATGGGGTGTAGAAAATGGGAATGAAAAATGCCAAACACCAAGGATGAGAAAACTTTATGAATTGGCAAGGATGAGAAGGCTTTTGCCATCATATCCTTGGGACTAAGTGATACTTATATCCATCACATGGAGGAGAGGATACTAAGGAGTCTTATGAAGTTGAAGAGTTTAAGGACTATCATGAAGGAACACAAGTTCAATTTTCTACGTTGTTGCACAGGCACTAAAGCATAGGCCAAGCAACCAAAGACACACAAGTGACCAATAGAAGGCTTCCTACCATGCCAAGCTTCGTATGGAGTAACAGACTGCAAGGCCTTAGTGGGACACATGTTGAGTACATATGCAGCACACAATGACAGCCTCAAGCCAAAACGCATGTGGCAAAGCTTGGCTCTTGACCATACATTGTGCCATCTCCATAAGTGACCTGTTTTTCCTCTCAGTAACACCATTTTGCTGAGGGGTATACGGCACTGTACATTGGTGTTTTATCCCACAACTAGCCAGAAATGCATCAAACTCTTTAGCCATGTACTCCCCCCTCGATCAGAATGGAGGGTGCCCACAGTACAATTGGATACATTTTCAGCCATAAGCAAAAATTGTTTGAAGCATAAAAACACTTTAGACTTTGCCTTCAGTGGATATACCCATGCATGCCTTGAGTAATCATCAATGAAAGTCACAAAGTACAAGTGTTTACCAAATGACGGAGTTTGCATAGGCCCACGTACATCACTATGTACAAGTTGCAATTTGTGAGTGGCCAACACAGAACCATCCTTTGGAAATGCAGAACGCTGCATTTTGCCCAAAATACAGCCTTCACAAACATGTTTCAATGGTGCCTCAAGAGGGGGCAATGAAGCAACCATATCAAATTTCTACAAACGCAGCAAACTAGCAAAGTTCAGATGACCAAAACGAGCATGCCATAGTTTTGCATCTGAAACTGCCTTTTCACAGAATTACATTTGCTGAATCTTCCACACACTTGTCATAAGAATTGAGCCTATACAGCCCACGAAACAAGGTGCCAGATGCAATAATCGTATCACCAGAAGTCAAATCATGAATAGTATATCTGTCATCCACAAATTTGACTACAAGTCCAAGTCTAGCAAGCGCAGAGACAAACAATAGATTCTTCTTTATCCCTGGCACATAAAAAGCATCTGAAAGTGTGAAAACGCTGCCATTTGCAGCAGTAAGCATAATTTTACCAATGCCCTTCACTGGGTAAGAAGCATTATTGGCACATGTGACAGTATTCCCATTAGAGACAGCCTCAAGACAAGTGAACATATCATGATGCGAGGTAATGTGCTTTGTAGCACCACTGTCATAATACCATACATCAGAGTCAACAAAAACTGCCAAACATGCATCATGTATAGATGGGTCATACTGGCAATACACGCTAAACGCCCATTCTGTATCCTGCACAACATTTGCAGAATCTGCATATGTAGAAGCATCGGCTATTGTGGCTGCATTTGACTTCTTTACCTCTTTAGCCTTTAGCTTAGGGCAATTCTTAATGACATGATTAGTTGCCTTACAATAGTTGCACCTGATCTTTTTCTTGCCTTTGCTACCTGTGGAAGGAGAAGAAGTTACAGACCTACTAATAGGAGAAGAAACAGTGGAAGGGGTTACCACAGCAACAAATGCCTGATCAACTGCACGTTGCCTAGCCCTTTTTTTCATGGACTGCGCTTCTTGCAATAGCTTGTTGACTAAAGTATCATACTTGACAACATCAGGTCTGTCCTCAGTAACAAGTCTCCACATGGAAGCAAAAGTCTGATATGACTCAGGTAAAGCATCAAGAACAGTTTGCACAAGAGAATAACCAAGAATAATCTCACCTGCAGAAATCAACTGTTCCTTGAGATCTTTAATCTCAGCAAGAAAAACATTCATGTCATCATCTTCCTGCATAATCTTCGATTCTAGCTCTTTACGTAGGTAAGAGATTTTTTGCCTCGTTTACAACCTGCATACAAACCAGCTAGAATATCCCAAGCTTGTTTTGCTGTTTTAGCTGAACGAATATGTGGAGTGATGTTACGTTTGATAGAAAGTGCAATCAAGACATGAGCTTGCACATCTTTACCATCCCAATGAGCTTGTTCAGCAGTGGGTAAAACAATAGCAACAGTAGAGCTGCTAGAACCTGCAACATCCTTAATAGATCCTACATCCACAGAACCTGGACGTACATCCATACCCTACACAATGTTCTACATTCCTTTTGCAACCAAAACATGCTGCATCATGTATGCCCGAAGTGGGTAGTTGCTGTCTCCATCCAATTTGTAACATGCGAAATACATCATTACTGTTATCAGCCATAGCCACAGCCATAGCCACTGACTGAAACTGATGCAAAAGTTACCTGTGAAGTAAAGACTGAACAGAAAACAACTCGTGCTATGTAGCGCGGTCCACAATAGAATACGTATGCCTGTTTTGCAGAAAATTGCACTGTCAAAATTTCTGCATAAAATGAAACGCACCTGTACAGAACGTGTAATGTAAAAACGGAGCCTGAAACGACCTCAGATGCAATTTTTGAGAACGCAAATCCTTACGAGCTTATCTACAGAGTATAGGGACCTGCAACAAGCGCTCGTGAAAGCTCACCTCAATTGGAGAACGTGAGTTGGAGGGTGCTAGCGGCGACGTAGCCCTGGGAGCCGATGCCTACTTTGATACCAATTGTTGGAATTAGGGTTGCAAAAAAGCACACAAAGCTTGAAGAAGAAGAAGCAAGAATGCACACAACACACAGTGTATTAGATTGTGTCAATGTACAAAGATAAGTTAGCCCTAAAATAATGGGCGTATATACAAGTCGGGGGAAAAAACCTCCTAAAGAGGGAAAAAGTGCCCCGGCGGTCCTAAGCATGTTCACACACATCATTGCCTATATATATGGCAACAAACCCCACCAAGCACTCTCCCAAAGAACCTCACCCGCCGAGAGGTAGGCCCAAAAGTTAAACATTCCCACAATAGGTGGACACTGTTGTTGTTGTGTATCTTAAGAATCTAAGGGAAGACCATCAAAGAAGATCAAACACTAAAGTTCATATCCCTATACCCTACACCTTGAAAAGTTTAAACATGAATAGGGATAACTAGATTCACGAACCTACGCCCATTCCAAGAGATATTGCAAGTCTTTTCTTCTTTCTGTCTTCACGAGTCTAGATTCCCATTGGCACCTTACTTCAAGGTAGCTCGAGTCTATGGAAGGATTTGAAGGATTGGATGGAAGGAAGGCTTGGATTAGGAATGGAAGAACATGCGGAACTAGGAAGTTCCAAAGAGATTGATAAGGAAGGATCCATAGAACTAGATGGAATTACCAGTGTTCCTATGGTTTGAATGAACAAGTTAGGGTAGTATTTTGAGGGAAACAAACTCAATGCAGCACTACCCCTAAATTTTGATAAGCTTCAAGTCATCCTAGATGACAAGGCAGGAGTGAGAATTGTTACCAAATAATATTGGGAAAAATGGGAAAAACCTCCTATGGTGGATGACATCGCATTGATTGTGAAACTAGTTGATGTAGCCACCACGAATCCCATAGCTCTTTTGCGGGATTTAAAGATTCTCGAAACCAATTTTTGACACACCTTTGGGGTGATGAACTTTGGCCAGTAGCCTATTTCCTATGATTGCATCTTAGGATGAACCTTTATGAGAAACCAAGATGACTGGGACACAGATCACATTTACATTTACATTTAAAAAAAGACCAAATGCTAAAGGTCAACCTACGTACTTGGAAGTTCCATCCAATGAGTGGGGGATCCTTAGCTGAGGATAGTAATTACTGTGAGATCTACAACAATACATTTATGCCAAATGTGCCATAAAACATGGACGATGAACGGGATAGCATGGAATTCGCACCTCTCCCAGAGCCGAACTCTAAAAACTAGATGCACATCCTTTGCTACCATGGACATACTTTCAAAACGCACTAGTACAAGATTTGCCACCACGACAGAGACACGCAAGAGATGACATCCCTCTTCATGCTCAGTGCCGCAAGTATGCCCACAATGGTATGAGCCATGAGCCTATGAGCATCAAAGAGACCCACCCACAAGACCCATAAAACAAATGGTTTCATAGGAAGGGAAGCTTACATCTTCCCATTAGAATCTGAAGAACATTGGCTAAGATATGTGGAGGCTATTAACGCACATTCCTACTTTTGCCAAGTGTGGCAAAAGGAGCTCAATGCGTTCCCCATTCCAGTTAACATTGCAACCACAAAAAATGAAGAGTCAGAGCCAATTTCTAATCCAAATCCCAAAAGCTTTGCTGCTCTACACATAAAACACGAAACAAAAAGTTGGCACTAGCCACCATGAGAGAGGCCAAAAAAAGAATGGATGAGGAAAGCGGGCTATGCAATGACTCTAGCAAGTGGTAGAGTCCGAAGGACCCTAAGCTAAATGCCCATCCCCACGCGCAGCAATGCCAAAGTTGTAAACCAAATCAACATACTACCTTGCACAAGAGAGGGAGAGAAGAAGAGAAAGATGTCATGCAAGGGTCGGTTTGGAGACTAGCACTTAGCCAACCCTAATGAGGGTTAAATCTCCGATGTGAGGCTGCTAGGGCTCACTCTTGACCCACATGATAATCTCCTAACTACCAGGGGTACTAGCCAGCCAAGGATTAGGCTATTACACTATGTAAAGGTAAATATGAACGTTTATAATTTTACTTTTATGTGGTCATTTTTCTCGTAGCCCGATAATGCCTAAAACTTTTATACTTCTCATGTGATATCTGAACTTTATTGAGTCCTTCTAGAATACTGCTTAAACAAGCAATGTGGATAACCACTCCTAACCTGACTTAACCAATATTCTAAATGGCCTACAATAATGCCCCATATCTATTATTACTTCACTTAAACTATAGATAATATTTAAACATTGAGAATGATCTCATGCTACTTAAATATAATGTATAATCTGTCTGTCTTTATATTTTAATCTGTCTGTCTTTATATTATAATCTGTCTTTATATTATAATCTGTCTGTCTTTATACTATAACTTATAGTGTGTTTTACACTACACATACCATCATATGAAGTCAAATGAAAATGAAACTTTTTATGCTGCTACTCAGTAAAAAAATAACATTTATTTTAGAAAGTGCTTTCAAGTTCATTATTAATCTCTTCGCTATTCACCCTCCACTAAACCTACAAATTAGGTCATTTTACACTACATCTCCATGATAAAATCATTTTCTATAAAATTCCTTTTACACATACATTAAGCATAAAAAATAAACCTAATTTTATTCTTAAACTTTTTCTAAATTCTTATCCATTTATCAGATATTTTTTAAAAAAAAACTCTAAAAATCAAAGAAAAATATAAATTATTTTTTAAAAATTCATTTTCTATCAAAAAAATCCTACAACAAAAATTTAACCATTCCTAAACACACTCCTAATTTTAAATATTTATGAACCATATTTTCTAATTATTATTTATCATATTTAAATATTATAGCTTATTAAAATAGCATTAAAATCCTAAAAAGCCATATCATCTCTTCATAAAACATGGTAAGAATATTTTACATTGTAAATAATGATTCATAACATCTTTGATATAAAATTCAACACTAAACTAAAAAATTCACCATATTTCTTTAAATTATTATCATAAAACATGGAATCTTCATAATTAATTAATAATTAACAAAACTCATCCAATAATTACCAAAATTTCAGAATAGTGTTTTTTCATCATTATGTTACTCTATTTTAAATAAAATTTTAAAAATGATTCATAATTAAATTAGTTCCTTTGTTAACTGATAATCTATCCTATTTGGGTAAAATACTTAATTATTGTCCTAAATATGATTATATTTCAACCAAATTTTATTATTCACTAAATTTTAACACTAATCACTAAAATTAATCATTTCATGAATCACGGATTGAAACTACTAATACTCACTAATTACTATCATTTTCAATCAAAATAAGAAGAATACCTCCATAATTAGGCTTGATTTTGATGAAATTTGGAAAGGAATGGTGTTGCCTCAACCTTTAAAACACCCAAATGTCCTCTAAACTTCCTCTTATAGTCAAGAACTCATCCTAACCACTAATCTCTCACTAATTAATGGTTAATTAGATTTAGAAGCAAACTAGTGAAGAAAACTAGTGAAATTTGGAAAGGAATGGTGTTGCCTCAACCTTTAAAACACCCAAACATCCTCTAAACTTCCTCTTATAGCCAAGAACTCATCCTAACCTCACTAATTAATGGTTAATTAGATTTAGAAGCAAACTAGTGAAGAAAACTAATAGCAAGGAGGGTTCCAATCACTCGAGGGACAAGGGATTTAGCCAAGCATGTGCACAATGTCAAGAAAATTCCCTCCTCTTCCCCCTTCTTCTCCATGCCTATTTCTCATGCATAACCACCCATTTCTTGTGAAAACTAAGGACTTCTTTCCACTTACTCATGTCTTTTCACATGTAAGGTTCCCCCCTTCCAAAATAGAGGAAACACTTAAGATAGTCCACTAAGTCTTACCTTGGAGAAAATTTCCTACTCATCAACACCTTGACCATGCAGAGATTCAAGGATACGATTCATAGGTAAGACCTACTCCTATCCCACACGGGGAGCGTGGTCTTCTAAAAATCAAATCACCCATGGGGTAATTGATCATAATTTGGATAACTATTAGTCTTAATTCCTAGAGACAACGATTTTTTCCTCATCCATGCAAGGCACAGCCGCCGTCTCGCTGGCTTAGTCTTCTAGAATAGAATTGCCTGAGAACCTATTTATCTAGCGTAGAGCTTTCGCTTAATCTGTTGGAAAGCTACCCGACTAATCGGGTCCACCCATCCGTAGGATGGTGCCGTCAAGTCGGAGCATTCCATCCTCCCACTTTCCACCCTACTCACGGGTG